>NC_141539.1:123580000-123730000 GCF_021556685.1 Rattus norvegicus | reverse complement strand
TCAGCTCTACTTAGTCTAGAACAGACCTGGGAGAATGGTAGCACTTTGAGGGATGTGAGCAGGTAGCCATGATGGTCCCCATAGCAAAAGTCTGAGTTCTGACAGCAGTCAATGGAAGGGAGGGATAGGATGGTGAGGGGGAATTGACTGGATGGCACAAACTGGCCACCAAAAGGTTCAAGTGTGACAAACACATTAACAGGTGGCATGAGAGGGATGGGGAGTGGGCTTGAGAGTGCAATAAACCCAAGGTTTAGAAGCTGATGGAAATGAGACGCTGTGAAGTCAGGTGGATGCCCCACTGAGCAAGGTAAACAGAGCTGAAGGGTGAAGAACTTGCTATGACTGTCCACCAATGACATGGCTGGCTGCTCTGGAGACAGAGGGTGATGGCTAGCACAGCCCAAGTATTCTACCTTCTTT
Organism: Rattus norvegicus; assembly: GCF_021556685.1. Lineage (NCBI taxonomy): Eukaryota > Metazoa > Chordata > Mammalia > Rodentia > Muridae > Rattus > Rattus norvegicus. The sequence goes on along the minus strand of NC_141539.1, from coordinate 123,729,577 downwards.
GCTGTTTTTCTACCAACTCTTTGTATGTATTCCTGATGGAGGGCTGATTCAGAATGGACACTGTCCCATGGTAAACTCTGGCTCAAACTTGAGACATTTCTTTGCTTATATTATATCCCTTCTTATGGCTTCCTGACCTGCTGTCATATTAAAAATGCTCCATTTTGACAGCTCCTATATGCTTTCTTCTTGTCAGTACCGAGAACACCAAGAAAGGGAAAGGGCAAACCACCTTATTCTGTGGTTGCTGTTCTGTGGTTGTCCATTCAACTTTCAACAACTGTGTGATGTGTAAGAAAGTTAGAAGCATAGAATGCTTTGCTTTTACCCTCTCTGTTGTACTATGTTGCCTACAGAATACATCACAGACTGTTCTAGAAACAACAGGATTTGGCTTTAAGATTTTCCTCTGGGCCTTTGTTTTTGAGAAAATTAACCGCCCACTCCTTGATGAGGTGTGGTATTCAGTGGAATTTCATCTTTATTATCATACATCACTGTGAGAGGCTACTGAACCAGCTGGTACAAGCTGCTGTTGACTGTGGTGAATGCTTTCCTTCCCATAAATCACAGGGGAGTACTGGAAAGTGGTTTCTCTTTATAAAGTTCCACAGTCTCCTAATCTCTTGATTGCTTCTGTTAGTTTCTGGTATTAAGAGAAACAGTTTAATGTTTAACAAGCTACTATCTGCTGGTTACAGATATTTAATTTGTATTATGCATGTAGCTAATTGCTATAATCGGCTTCTTAGAGACTTGTAAAAGTGGAAGCTAAAGACTCAGTCAGGTAGTCTGTCTCCTGAAAATTAGTTCGTGGTCCTTTGGGGAAATGGTAGCCAACCCCTATAGAAGGATCAGGGTAGGCTGTCCTGGAGCAAGTCACATCCCTGTGAGTGGAATGGCTTCTCAAATTACTTGAGAGCAACCCCAACCGAGAAGAGGAAGAAACTGTGGAAGATTATACTTAATCCCAGCACCCAGTCTTTTGATCTTCCTAATTTCACTGGGTATCCACAGAGACAGAATCTGCAATAGCACATGGAAAGAAACTTCCAGCACTGTTCCCTGAATCTCTGAAATGGTGGGCAATCAGCAAAATAAAGCTCATCATTCATTTCTAGGAAAGACTTGGGTTTGGAACAGTTGTGCCCACTACCAAAGTCTACCTCATGAATTAAAAGATTGCAATTGTTCTGAAGAGATTTATAGGAGGAAAACCAGTTATGTATTTTATGTGCCCCCTCCATCCTCTACTACCCAGGGAGAGGGGAAGGGGAATTTGACCAAGGAGGATCTTGCCTCTTTTTACTTTCATTCATTAGTCAGATAAAGCTGCTGCAGTTAGCATTAAAGTCTTATGGACTGAGTTACCTTTTTAAACGTGGGGAATATTTTAAATATTCTAGATGAATGCATTCTGGAGTTTAGAAATTCATTGGCTTGTCTTGGGTTACTGTGAGAACATAGTGTTAATCAGAAAAGTTGACAGGTATCCCCTTGGGTGGAGTCAAAGACATTGAGAGACTGGCTGAGGTAAAGAACATAGCTGCATTTGTCTTGTTTTAAGAGACAAGAGTGTATCCTGTAAGGTACCAGGCAATTATGGGAAGGATCCAGGATCAAGCTATCTAGAAAGACATATATATATAGTAAGAGGAGCTGCCAGATCTGGAATCACATGGATTCAGTCAAAGAAGGCATTGTTTTCTTTAGAGATTGTCACCAGAGGCTCCTTAGATGGTCTTCAGATAACTGCCCTCCTTAAATAGTCAGTGTTTGCCTGCCTGAGGCAAGAGAATTCTGCCCATAAGAATCATCTAAGTAACATTTCTTTCATTCTTCCCCTCTCCCCTTTCATTCCTCTTGTACCTGAGAAACTAGACAGTATGTTGGAAAGAGTTGAGGAACAATGGCTCCTTCCCAGGGGCAGATTCCCAAGTCTGAAACTAGACTGGACTGGGTGGAGAAAGGCATTTTAATTGGCTGGCTAGCTGTAAGTTTCAAGGTTTGATTGGAAAATGGCTGGGGCTAGAGTTTTCGTTCATAAATTTTCAAACAGAATTGTGTGTATACTAAAAAGAATACAAAAGGGATAGACTCTGTTCCAGGCATTAGGTGAGCAGAAACAAAACCACTTTCTGACCCTGTCCCATGTGGTTAAATTTTGTCTCAACTCCTGTCTCCAAAGCTTACGAGTAGTGTACATATGTGACTTGCTGGCTTTGTTCTGGGGACCTACCAAGATAACGGTAGCTTCAGACAGCAAAACATCTGTCACCACTCTACCCAAGCATAGGCAAGAATTCACTTGAATAGGACAGGGGGACAGAGGCATGCCCTCCACGTCAAGAGTGTCCCCAAGGATGACACACTATAGTCCGTTTTATCACCTCTAAAACCAGGAGAAGACTCTTTGGACTCTGGTGTGATTTTTTTTCCTCTGAGATAATTGTTGTTCCTTCCTCACAGATTTACGCAGCAGGCCCTTCTCTATTGAGGATGATCAAGTGTGGTAGACAGGAGTTGCGAGTTGAAGAAAGGGGAGGAATCTCACAGAGGAAACTAGAAATGACAGGTTCTTTTTTCTTTTTGCCAGTCATGTTTGGTTCTATCCTAGGTCTCTGGGCTATCCAGTCTGTGGTTCCTGGCCACCCAGTCAGTGTCAGGCATGTGTCCCAAGTTGGACCAGTCATTGGTTGGCCACTCCCACAAGTTAGCATCACCTTTACCTCAGTACTTCTTGCAGACAGGACAAATCATAGGTCAAAGGTTTTATGGCTGGGTTGGTGTCCCAGTCCCTCCGGTGGAGGCTTTGCCTGGTTACAGGACCCATAATGTCCATGGATAGGAGGAGTCTTAGCTAGGGTCCCTCTTGTAAGTTTCTGGGGATTTCCATTGCACTAGGCTTCTATTTCACCCTCTAAATTCACCCCCCCCCCGCCCCACCAAATGCAGTCATGTCCCAGTGCTCTTCCCACACCCTCTCCAAGATCTGATCCCTCCTGTTCCCGTTCCCACAAGCTCCAGTCCACCTGTGAAATCTACATCCGTGCATTCCCCTGCCCCTTGAGTCCTCCTTGTTTGTTAGCTTCTCTGGGTCTCTGAACTGTAGGGCGGTTATCCATACTTTTCAGGTACTCTCCACCTATAAGTGAATACATACCATCTTCAGAAATGATTGAGTTGCTTGACATGAGTTAGGTAAAAAATGTACCAAGTGAGAAGCTTGGGGCTGGTGACTGCCGGGTGAACCAATGCTCGGGCTACTGTCGGCTAGCTCAAAATGAAAAGGAAAACTAGCAATAGGAGGTGCAGTTACGTCCTCTCTCAAACACTCAGATGTCAGGCCACATGGAACATTTTCCCACCAGCTACACATTTGAACTAATAGCAATAGCGGATTCCTGATTATTTCTTTATTTGTTGACCCTAAAGACGGAAACCTGAATTTCACAGGCAAGCTTGGTTGGCCGGTAGAAGCTTATGTTTGCTTGTTTCCAGTTTAACCCATAATGTAATCCTCAATGAACAAAAACCAGGAGGCAGCTAGTTCTTTGTTCTGCTCCCGGCTCAGCCACTCTTCCTATGTGAGGTGTCCTAACTTCCCCTTCTGTTCTTGTTTGAAAGCTCTTTTAACCTTTCTTCTGATTTCCATTTTGGGTTTGCTTGGGAGCTGGGAGGTCAGGGAAAGTGAAATAAGTAAGAAAGGTAGGTGTTTAGACTGGGGTGGTTCTTCTACCCCAATTTTTGCTGAGCTTGCAATATCAGAAAGGCCCTGGAGGGATGAATGGACCTTCTTCTGATGGGAACACGGGCATCCGTAAGCTAGTTATCACTTTGGGAACATTTCAGAGTCAGCGTCTCGGTATCTGTATTCATACTAAGAAGGAAAAGCAGGCAGGAGTTTGCTTCATCTGCTCCAGAAGCGTTATTCTTTTTTCTTAGCTTTCTGATTGGGTAAGTTCGTATCAGACTCAGACAAAAAGAAACAAGGATGGCCTACCAGCTTCCTTTGTGAATGAAGGATTAGTAGTCATTTATGCCTATGGTTCTGATTGAGTCTCTTCCTCTCCCACGAATATCTTTAATTGACCCTAGATAAACCTGAAGATCATTTTTGCTTTGGTTTTATGCTGGCTGTACCTTAAATGTTACAGGGGAACTTCCCGGAGAATAGTAAGGCATTTTTGATGTCCACAAGGACTCCCTGTCTCTTCTTTGGCTGTCCTTTCATTTGTAGATTAGAGTCTTGCTTGAATTATGCTTTCTCTTGGCAAAGGCAGAGAGGCAGAGGCAGAGGCAGAGGCAGAGCAGATACAATCAGAGGGCCAGAGGCCGGTACAGGAGCAGACACGGGGGCAAGAGCAAAGAGAGGAGTCCGGTTTCAGAAATGCAGAATCCTGGCTTGTCTTTTTGACTCACCATGATGAACAAGTCAAACGAAGCCCAAGGCTCAACTCTGAAAACATCGCTGAATGAGTTAAAGGCAAGCGATGCTGCTTTCTGGCACCCTGAGTCTTTCTAGAAGCCACCTTTACTCTTCTCCATTGTCTTAGGCAAAGTTAACACCTAACACTGGACTCTAGCTGATATGGTCTTCCCCCTTAATTGAAAACAAGAGCTCTAAAATTTGTCTGTTCATGTTTTCTCCTGGTGCTAGTCAGATTTCTCATTACTAATCTGATATTTAAAATTGCTTCTTAGTTTGAGTCAAACTTTCACCCAGGTTTGATGGTATGAGAAGAACCCGTGGACACGTCCCCCATTCTCAAAAGTGAAAACTGTGGGAAGCAGTGCCTGGAAAATACAAGTTGATGATGATACATTGGTGGGCATCTCCTTGTCTCATTGAAACCATCAGATGAAATCCATATCAACCCCTTTAAGTTTAAAAAGTAGAAACTTTTTTTTTTGCTTGTTTGCCTTTTTTAAAGTATGAGCATTTGAACCAGGGCCTGAGACTTGCTAGACGAGTGCTCTGCCGCTGTATTACATTGTCAGCCTCACAAGATTGGGATTTCTTTGAGGACTCCTGTCTGCTTTTCTCTCATTATGCCAAGAACTCAACTACAGATGGGTAGCTTCACTGTGGGTCTCCTGTCCAGCTCAAATTAAAGATCCTCTTCAATTTGAAAGCCAAGGGTATTGGGTAGGTTTCCAATATGTTAAACAACAGAGAAGGAATGGATGCCTATGTACTGAGGGAAGTCAGCCTCTTGACTGGGTACTTCTGAATGAATAATAAAGAGGAGTCAAGGTCTAGGAAGGCAAGGATCAGCCTGCATCCATGATGAGTTCCCTGTCTCTTTGCAGGGACCAGTGTGTCACATGGGGCCTGCAGTTTTCCTGGATAATAGATTGCTTTCTCGGATAATTTTTATCCTTTTGGAGAACGGACAGGTATACAATGTATCTTGAATGCTGCTTTAATGACCTCATTTCTGGGTCAATAGATGATCAGGATTCACAGCACTGATCTCTCAGGGGATTCCCATTGTGGTGCTCTTTGGGAACTTCTTTCCTTCATTGTTTCCAAGAAGAGGAGCAGGCCAGGGCCTGCAGGCCCAATAGCTCTGGGAATAAATACTGCTGAAATAGTTCCTGGATTTAACATGTTTTTTTCGTGGACTGCCCAAGAAAGACATGTCTGGGAGATAATTTTTTTTAGAACATTAGCACATTTCCTATTAGGTGGTTCTTACTAGACTGAAACAAAGTACGTGAAGAGGTAGAGATTTAGCTCTTGTGCTTGTGTAGTTTTGAGATCATGCTACACAATCCTCAGCGTAGGATCTAGTAGACCACTCATTTGGAAGGAAGCATGCCAATATGACTGTCTGGTTATCATTGGTAGCAGTGACAGATGCTGAGTTTACCACCCAGTGCAGCGTCGCTAAGCCACTACTGTCATGCTACCTCAAGGCTCTCTGGGTTTTTATAATGGATAAGCAGTTATGCTAAATCACATCCTGAATAGATAGTGTGATAGGATACTATGAAAAGAAGGGAGAAGATGTTAAAGCTTTCAGAAGAAATGAAATTTCTAGGAAAATAAGTATGTCCAAGAGAGAAACTTACAGGAATCATCTTGTGCAAAAAAAAAAAAAATCCACAATAAATATTCCTCAAAAAATCCTTAGATCATGCCTCAGTGACCAGCAGTGGCACTGTGAGCTTTAAAAAGTTAACGAAAAAGGGAAGTGAAACATCATTTCAGGTGTAAGACATCTTCTAACCCGCAGCCATCTTGAATGGAGAATGAGGCAACAGCGGTGTGTGTCAGGTTACAGGGGTAGCAAGCAACTGCACGTGTCTGTCCTTGGTCCCTCTTGACACACAGTAAAGTTGGGTTTATAAAGCTATCAAGGTGGGGGCAGAGCAAGCCTAATATTTGCAGTGCTCCTGAGCAAAGGCATAATATTTGAAAGTTACAAATTAAGCTAACAAGCTGTTACAGTGTATCCTTCCACCAGGACAAATACTCCCCCCATAAGAGAAAAGGGAAATGATGTAATTCTTTCCCTCAACTGATAGCAAGTAACAACAGAGAATACAGCTTCAAAGTTAATTTCATTTCTGTTAAAACTGTGACTTGCTGGGGATGACATGATGGTATGATCTCATGAACCGTCCCCACCTCAGCACATGTGCAGCTTATGTCTCACCCTTTGCAAAGATGAGACACTTTCTACAGCATGCCCTAGGCGCAGGATACATACACTAGCAATGTAGACTGATGCCCTGATACAGGAAGAGGTAATAGCAGTATTTGAAGTCCCCTCATGGGCTGAAGACAGTTTGGAAAGGGGAATCTGGGGATGCTGTGTTCTAGGGGATGATGAGGTCACTGGTCAAGCGCAGCTCTTTTCCTTTTTTTTTTTTTTTTTTTTTTTTGGTTCTTTTTTTCGGAGCTGGGGATTGAACCCAGGGCCTTGCGCTTCCTAGGCAAGTGCTCTACCACTGAGCTAAATCCCCAACCCCTCAAGCGCAGCTCTTGATTGAAGAAATCTGTGACTCTTGGGAGGAGGGAAAGGAGTAGCATGCAGCTACACTCTCTCATCCCACATCCGAGTTGACGGTGATGGAGTGAACTGGAAGCCTAGAGGAACGATGTTTGAAACTGCATAGTAAATAGAATAAACAGGAATTGATATAGCAGACAGCAAGGTGGCTAGCTTCTAAAATGCAGAAAAGGAAGAGTTGACCATGTTTATCTTACAAAGCCTTCAAAAAGCTCCAGAGTTAAAATTGAAAATGAAAAGGATGTTGGCTCAGGAGTCTCCAGAAAGGAGGATCTCTAAAACAAAGGGTTGAGAGCTGTTGGAGTGATAAGATCCTCTGTTTTGCTCTCAAACTGTGCATCCACGTTTCCCATTCAGGCATGCAATTAAGCTTGTGGCTTGGAAAAAGAAAAAGGAAAAGAAAAAAAAGGACATGAGCTCAAAGCACCAGAGCATGACTGAAGGATCTGTGCCCAATCTAAATGTGGGGGCTCCATCAAGACATACCCGCGGTGGAAACAACACACTATCTTCTAGTCGTCTCCGGAAGAATCTTGACACTGAGGCAGAAACTTTGGATTCTTCTGAGTCAGCAGGCTCTCCTCATCCGGTGAGAGAGCCCAACCCTCTCTTCAGTCTTTTGTGAGAGTACTCAGCTGAGAGTTAAGAATGACCTAACTAAGACTTTTCAGAAGGAAAGCAACAAGACAGAGCTTTCCAGAGGAGAAGAGTGCATGTGTCAAATGAAACATTACAAAACAAAAAGCTCCAGAGGGGGAAAATGTCCCCCAAAATAACAACAAAAATTCCAAGACACTTTCAAAAGGTGATCTAGCACCTGTGGACAAGAGGATGGCATATAAAGACGCTAGCTGCAGTTATCACGTTGAAAGGAGACTATAATTCACATGGAAAGACACAAGTTTTCTTGTTACAAAACTTAACTGGTATAAAAAGAATTACTATACCACAGAGAAAAATTCTAGGAAAAGAATAAAAATGCACGTGCCTGCACACACACACACACACACACACACACACACACACACACACACACGAGTTGAAAAGGACACGCAAAGGAACAAAAATGAGACCTTTGTCGCTATGGAGACACAAGAAGCTGAAAGATGTTATGGCAATGGCCTCAGAATTCTGACAAACTCCACATTCTCCAGCTAAGAATCTTAGCCGTGTAATGAATGCATGTGAGGCAGCACAGACAAATCAAACCTATGTGGATCCAAGATCTTACCTAGACAAAACCACTTCCAAGAAGCTGCCGGAAGTTCTGACATCACTTAAAAGGAAAAAGAGAAGTTATCGAGTGTCGGAGAGCTCCACCCCGGTGACCTTTGGCGTCACGTGGGAATTGTCATGGTCAGGTCATATAACTTCTCCTGGTCTGGGATATCCTTCAGGGTTACTAGTTGGGAGCTGAAGAACTACCGAACCTACACTGGACTGAGACATGAGTGAGAAAGAAGCAGTTGCTGAGTCTTGTTTGGAATTTGCTTTCGGTAGCAATTGGTACTTGACTCAATAGGTGGCTCAGAAGAAACAAGATTCAGAAATTGTCAAGACAAAGCCCCCAAAACTGCCACTTAACTGTGGTGTGGGGATGAGTGACCCAGGAATTAGCCCCGGGCAAGCATTTGTGGAGACTGGATATTCTTGGCATGATTTGGTACCTAGTTAGAAGAAAGAGCTCTCTGACTCTAGAAAGTAACCGGTTGGTCTGCAAGAAGAAATAGTGCGCTAACAGTTGAGGCTAGGCATGCTTACAAACCACAAGAGGGATGTCTAAAGCTTACAGTAAAATAAAGCGTCTCAGTGAGGTAATATAACCTGAGCAGGATGCCCAATTCTAGCCGCCCTTGCATGGTGGCCAGTAATTGGTAGAAAGATGCACCACAAGGAGGAGTTGGTAATGGGAGCAATCTGTCGGAAAGTAGAACACTGTCCAGCACTTTGGGGTGGTCACAATGACACACAAACTTATCTACAGAGCTCTGGGATCTAAGAGAATCGTCCTCTGAAGAGGCCATAAATCTGGGCAAGGTAGCTTCAGATTCTTTGAGAATAGTGGCCATGACCCAACTTTGATAGTCAAGGTTTCTAGGACTTCTGAAGGCTTCCTCCCAATGTGGCCTGATCATGCTCGACAACACGTGCCAGATATGAAGAACAGAAATCAGAAGGTCACAAAGCAGAGGAAGGAGTCACACAGCATTATAACCAAAAGCATCTATTGTTTTCATTGATTTGTCCAAATGCCTGACCAAAGCAACTTAAAGGGAGAAAGATTTAAGTTCATGCTTTCTGGGGGAAAAGTTGCATCATGGAGAGAAGAAACGCTTTGTGCCTGGAGAGACTGGCTCTTCCTGAGGTGATAGGAACCTAGTGATAGCCTGCTGTACCTTGGCAAATATAGAAGGAAGACCTCTGTGATCTACCTCTAACATCTGGGTCCCATTAACCTAACAAAACAGAGCCACCAGCTGGAGAGCAGGAGTTCAAATGTGTGAGTCTATGGGGGACATTTTAGATCTAACCAATAGGCTCCAGTAAGCAAGAATTGGGGTCAGTCTAGGAACTACCGCTGCTTCAGTATCCGATGGGACTTCAGAATTTTGCTACAGGGAGTAATTTCATTGAGGTGTTTTACTCTTTAGCTTTTGAAGAATTGTCCCCTAGCTGCACTTTACTTTGGGGCTGCACAAGTGAGTGATTTTCACTCTTTAGTTTATAGATGGCTGCATGTGGGGAGTGAGAACCTCGTCTCACATTGTCTGCCTAACAACGCCGATTGTGTACCTAGTCGTCAAGATGGTTTGATGGTCCGATAGGAAGACTTGACAGGGATGGTGTTTCCTGATGCAATTTCTTCTCCTTAGCATGTGGTAAAAACACAGCCCCATTGTTACTTGCTAGCATGGTGAACTTTATGACTGAGTTCAGAAGAAGTGGGAGTAGAACGTGAACCATTTCCCTTGAGAATACACAGCCTCCTCCTGTCCTGTCGTCACTACATAGAAAGCTTTGGCTTGATGAAGGAATAAGGCGCATATACACTGTACCTGTCACAGCCACAAATGGCAGCGAACAACACGAGATGAATATGTATTGTGCAAAGTCTTGAAAGATCCAAGTTTGAAGGGTTGTAGCACTTGAAACTGCCTGCTCTATCTAGACTTGTGTAATATTGGAGTTGGTTCATACAAGGTGCCGTCAAGACACTTAAATTCCTCAGGGTAAATGGACTGTGCCAAGTGTTTCAAGGCCACTGATCCAGAGGGAATCAGACCTGAGCGCTCTGGAGGCATTCTAAACTGGAAGCTAATAATGTATGATTTGAAAGAATGAAATTTTTGATAAGGTTGCAGGTAGCCTCCACCTAACCATGTAATGGAGGGCACCCTCAACCTTTGTGGCTTCCACTTCTGTGTGCCGGGATCACAGGCATGCACGGCTATGCCTGGATGAATGGGTGTCATTAAAAAAAAAAGCCTGGAAAGTTTGAATTAGAAAAGAACTAAGCGTTAACGATAGGAGAAAACAAAATGTGTTCCATAAAAGAAAAAAAATGTAATTTGCTTGTTTCATTTGTAAAATCTGAGATGGTTTATCATGCTGACGTAACTATGCTGGGCAGGGGATGTTGGGAATGGAGTTGATAAGCCAGGGTAGGAATAAACTGAAAAGGCTCCTTCCTCATCACTCTCCCGCGAGAGGAGGAGAAATAACTTTCAAATGGTTTTCAGTGGCTAAGTTCCTGCCAGTGGCCTTGGTGGTAGTTATTCTTCAGCCAGCCTGTCAGGAAGAGTACCTCAGTTGGAGATAGAGGAGTGCCCAGACTATCTGCTCACACTATCTCTGTTTTCATGCATGTGCTCAGAAGTGCACAGGTGACTCCAGGACCGTGTCCTTGGCAATGGTTACTTCTCAGATAAATCCTAAACCCCAGTTCTTTGCAGACGATGTTGTAAGATCTAGCCTTGGTGCATCAACACACACAGATGGCAGTTACTCCAGACTGACCCACTGGTTTTCTGTTTTGGGGGCTGGCTTACTGGTTCAGAGGTTCTCTACTTTAATGAAGCCAGGGGTCAGTGAACCTTGGAGATGGGCCAATTTTGGCTCATTGCATCTTTTAAAGAAGAGTTTGTTTTTTGCTTCTCTGTGCTGAGGTAGTAGCATGCCCACAATCAGATTCTCTAAAAAAAAGAGAAAAAAAAATATATATACTCAATAATTATATATACAAATATATATTCTCTGTATATAATATAGGTGCTCTAGGTGTTAATTATCTTGTCAAGGAAGTAGTTTTGTTACTTATCTTCCATCGATGGTTCAGTGACTATCACAAAGCAAATGACAGCAGCTGCTTAGGTCCTTGGCAAATGAATGGATGACTGGCTGTTTAACAGGCACAAGAGTGTGCCCAGCACATGTGAAGCATAGAGTAAAAGAAGTACCCTTGAATGTAATCACCTTAAAATATACACGAAACATTTTATGATGGCATTATAGAAAAGTTCTCCTTTGGTCGCTATAGAACATCGCCTTCGGGATGCACTCAGATCCGTGTGTTTCCTGACATTTCATAATAGTCCATTCTAATTTTCTCCTTCCTTAGTCTCCCTCTCTCACTTCATCTAAGACAGGCAAACATGTCCCCCTTCCTAGGGGGACATTCTTACTGTGGCTCATTCCTTTGTGTTACGAAGCTCCCGGGCTTGATGGAGAACCCAGAATCCCCTTCAATTGTTCTTTCCCTTCTCTTGTTTGAATTTCTGTAACAGGTGAAGCATACTTGAAGACATGGCAGTCTTTGACCTTCGTTGTATGTTTTCTGTAGTTCAGAAAGATCCCAAACCAGGCCATCATTTTAATGATTTACTCCTCTCAACTTCACTCTAATCAAGACATGCATAGATCTTCAGAGTTGAATGAAGAAGGTAAGACAGTGTTGGTGAGGTGAAGTCTAAAAGTGGTCCTATCTCTTTGTACTGCCCTTGCAGATATGTTCCCCTTAAGTGAGTCCTCTGCTTTCTCTTAGTGACGCCCCCAAGATAAGTCACCTACTGAAAAGAGAAGCACCTAGGAACAACTCAAGTAGACAAGGTCAGCGAAGCTTAGTCCTAAAACTGTAAGGAGACTATTTCAAGTTACATTGAGTAACATTTATGGACAGGTTCTTTATGACTTCTTTTAGCTTTGCTATACTTTATATCATAAATGTATTGAAATTACAGTGTATGTATTGAAATTACAGTGCTCACTTGTTTTGCTTCATAAAAACACGTGTACTCTTTTCTATCTTTTGATGGAAGATTAAACACATGACTCTGATACAGGACACAACTTCAGGGAGGAAAGAGGTCACTTTGCTTATTGTTTTAGAGTTTCCAGGATGTGTTTAGCTGGCTCCATCTCTTTGGGGCTGAGGTGAGAGTTTTGGCGGAGGAGGACTCTGATTACCTTACAGCATCAGGGAAGGGGGGTGGGCGGGGACCAGACACAGCTCTGAAGCATATGGCCTCAGCGATCTGATCCTATAGCTAGGCCCCACCTCCTAAAGTTTCTGGAGACCAACCTTCAATACCTGAGCTTGTAGGGGGTGTGGGAAATACTTCATATCTGATTTGTAAGTAGCAGATGGCCTGGGAGTACACTGGAGAGAAACATTGCATCCGAGAAGTTTTTGATGAAGCTGATCAAAACCAAATGCTTGTACACCCATCTGGCAAATAAATTATCCCATCTTTGACCCAATAAAAGGATATATGTTTAATTCTAGTACAGAATTTTATACTGTTAGAAGTTAATATCTGGAAATATCAAATTTATCCTCAATTGTATAACATAAAACTCATAATTATGTATTGGTAGTGGTTTATAATATGACTTCATGTGTGTAATCTTGACAGCTTTTAGTAATGTAGGTCAAAGTTTTATAAACACAGTGATTCAGGATTTTGTTATATTTTTAATGAATATATTTATTTGGCTAAAGTGTCATTTTTTGTGGTAGCTGATTTAATGACTTGATGTCTTTGCTCACTAAATGAATTTTTTTTCTTCTTTTCTTTTTTTTTTTTTTTTTTTTTTGGAGCTGGGGACCGAACCCAGGGCCTTGCACTTGCTAGGCAAACGCTCTACCACTGAGCTAAATCCCCAACCCCGAATATTTTTAATTAACTGAAATGAACTAAAACATGTAGAAGCACTTTTAAATGTATATTCAAAGATACATATTTATGTCCATAATCACCAAGAAGTCAAAATGAGCAGCACATGCTTAGCTTTTGTTGCTTAATAGCATAATTTGATATCAAGGATTTGGATATCTCTAGTATCTATCTATCTATCTATCTATCTATCTATCTATCTATCTATCTATCTATCTATCTATCTTTACACTCCAGATTTTATTCCCCTCCCGGTCCACCTTCTGACTATTCCATATCCCATACCTCCTCCCTGCCACCCCCTGTCTCCACGAGGATGTCCCCACTCACCCCACCAGACCTCTCCATTCCCTGGGGCCTCCAGTCTCTTGGGAGTTAGGTGCATCTTCTCCGACTGAACCCAGACCCAGGAGTCCTCTGCTGTATATGTGTTGGGGGCCTCATCTCAGCTGGTGTAGGCTGGCTGGTTGGTGATCCAGTGTCAGAGAGGTCTCAGGGGTCCAGATTAATTGAGACTTCTGGTCCTCCTACAGGGTTGGCCTCCTCAGCGTCCTCCAGCTTTTCCCTAATTCAACCAGAGGGGTCAGCAGCTTCTATTCATTGGTTGGGTGCACATGTCTGCATCTGACTGTTTCAGCTGCTTGTTGGGTCTTTTGGAGGGCAGTCATGATAGGCCCCTTTGTGTGAGCACTCCACAGCCTCAGTAATAGTGTCAGGCCTCTCTTTCTTATTAGAGTCACCTTCTCTATTCAGATTCTTCTGTGCTCCCATACTAGTTTTAGGATCTTCTGGTTCTATGGTAAATGTCATTAACGTTTTGATGAGCATTTTATTGATTTTTTATATTTCTTTAAGCGCTAGAGCCGGCTTCACAATATTCCCTGAGGTGACTTATAATCTGTCTGTTTGGACAGTTTTACTTTGGGCAGTTCTCATGTTCATTCCCCGGTACTTGTCAGAAAGGACAGAGTAAACTGCTGTGACTGCAATGTCGTTAAACTGTGCATGATATAGAAACATATGTTAGATGAACTAAAGCTGAATAAGTCAGCACCTGACCATGAAATGGAAAAGGACAAAACAAATGTAGAGTGCGATGAAGTTAAAATGTATCTAGGGTACATACAGAAACAATAGACAAAGGGAGATGGGATGGAGGAGTCTGGCTAGTGAAAGAGGAAAAGAGAAGAGAGACAGAGGAGAATGTTACGGAGGGGAAAGAGGGGAAAAAAACTCTAAAACATAGTTTAAGAAACAATTTCCTAATAATGAAACCACTCAAATGTGGCAAATTGAGGGAGAATTCTAAAGGTCCTAAAATAATCTTAAAAAACCCACTAAGGTGATTCAGAAATATTGCTAAAAGTTCAGGAATTTAAAAGGGGGAAACACAGGTCAAATTTTAAACAAAAAGTAATCCATTATTATGCCAGTGGGCGTGCCTTGTCAGGCAGTTATTGTAGCCCACAGGTTCAGGGGTGGATAAGATGGTTGCTTCCTTCTCTCCTCTGGAGATGTGCACAGTGCCTTCCAGCACTATGAAAGCTATGAAGGATACAGCTTCCAGAGGAGTACCAGCTGGTTTTTGTTCTGCTCCTTGATTCCAGTATGAGATACTGTCAACAATAGTGTCTTGCCATCAAGTGCTGAAGACAATTGGCAATTGCCTGTAATGTTCTGGGGTCTGTGGACCTCGCTGGCCAACAACCTAAGTATAAAAGAAGGAACCCATTCCTGGGGCTGGGATTCCCATTTGCTAGTCTTGCTGTCTAGGCAGGGCATTGATGTCTGGTTATAGGGTAACTCCATTTTAACTCTATATGTGTACATGCGTGCATGCACGTGCACTTTTGCGGTAGTGGGTTCCTGTATACCCTTCTCAAAATGTCTTTAGTGTTCACCCCTCTTTGTATTCCTTCTATCCTGACACCCCCTTGCCATCCCAATTTAACACACCTGCTCTATTATTCCCCGTAAAACTTGATGCCAGTGTAATAGTGCCGTGAACATCCTGGGAGTTTGCCATTGGATTTAAGCCTCACCCTACAAGGTGAAGACTGTATCTGACTTGATTATCAGACCAGGAACCTACGGCTAGGCAGGACATAGTTACTAGGAGGAACCTATTACTGTTACTCTGCTAAATGGATGCATTTTTCCTAAGTTGACTAATTACTTTTACATGCTTGATGAAGATGCTTTCCTTAGATATTCACTCCAGGGGGGAACAGAGCATGAAAAGCAGCTTCCAGCTGCTGTGCTCAGGGCCTCGCCTCCTCCTTGCCCACATGACATATTAAGTCAACTCCAAATGACTTGTCATCATACCCATAGATTAATGCATCTCTTAATTCCCTTCAGAGAAACTTCTATTGCTGTGGGTGCTGATTAGCACAGAGGTACATAGCTGGGCAGGCCGTAGGGAACAAAACACTGGAGAATGTTTAGCCCTAAAGAAAACATATATGCAGTACCGCCTCCTCCAAAGCTCAGGGCTCATTTGGGAAGAGGAGGCAGAAGCAGGAGACGACTACATGGGAACAGCATGTTCTGAACACAGAGTAGCGGCACTGTGAGCTAACAGTTGTGACACATGGCTGACACAGGCCCAAGAAAGACTGATCCTGTGTGGAGAGGAACTGGGCATGAAGTCTCAATTCCAGCTGAGGAGCTATTTGTAGTTGATAGCTTCTCAGAGAGGATCAAGTTAGTCTAGGAGCAGCTCCTTGTAAGTTGGCTCCATTCCAGTGTAGCCACAAATCCAAAAGTATTTGGACAGTACAAATTGGTAATGATCAATTTCAAAAAGGACACAAAATTGAGTGACTAGGGAAGAGGTCTGAGAAGAATTGAAGGCTGTGAATATGATAAAAACACATTGCACAAAACGAGAAAATTAGGCAATAAAAAGGGGAAATAAGGGGGCTGGAGAGATGGCTCAGTGGTTAGGAGCACTGGCTGCTCTTCCAGAGGTCCTGAGTTCAATTCCCAGCAACCTCACCGGGGCTTATAACCATCTATAATGAGATTTGATGCCCTCTT
The DNA here is from genome assembly GCF_021556685.1 of Rattus norvegicus. Lineage (NCBI taxonomy): Eukaryota > Metazoa > Chordata > Mammalia > Rodentia > Muridae > Rattus > Rattus norvegicus. The sequence continues at coordinate 123,713,340 of NC_141539.1, read as the reverse complement.
CTGGCCTGCAGGCATATATACAGGCAGGTAACTGTATACATAATCTTTTTTAAAAGGGGGAGGGAAATAAAGGTTTCTTAATTATATTTAACACAGTGACCTACAGCTGGCAAATGTGAAGAGATAAGACTGTGAAATTCTCATCTCTGAAAGGAAGATATATATGCATAATGTATTATGTATAATATATGATGTATATGTAATCTTCCAAAGGCTCAGAGCATTGCAGAGGAGGGGACCAAAAGAGTTTAGAGCCTAAAGTGATGGGCGGCTATACGGAAACATATTCTAGACACAGCACGGCGGGTGCACGTATGAATGCACAGCAGCTGGAACGCAGTGCACAAAACCAAAGCAAGTTCAAGCCTGAGCAAATCCCAGCACCGAGAGTTGGGTACGCTATCCCTTCCCCGTAGCTGTAGAGCTAGCGCAATTGTTAGCAGCTGGAAGGAGAGAGGTTTTTCTTATGGTGTAGCACCTGACACGTGGGCCCCTCTCTAGTGGAAGGACAGACACCCAGGAATATTTAGCCTCTGCAGATTGTTCTTGTAGCCCTAAGAGATACAAAGGAAAAGAATTGGTAGGAATGGGGGGAATGAATCTGAGAAATCAACTACAGTCTACTTCCAGCCACCAAGGGTGGGTCACTGCCTGAGCCAAGCCTCCTGCTGTCTGCATCAAGTCTTCCCACCCTCCGAACAGGCCTTCATTCTTGAGAAGGGTGAAAGAAAACCTAATTTCATGCACACAACATGCTATCCAGTTCTACCTCACAGCCTCTCAGACATATGGGTGCTTCTTATTCTCAGTGCCCTAAAGTAGCTAAGTTAAAGAAATATTTGAGGTAGTGTCCAGTCACTGACCTCCAAGTCATAGTGATCAAAAGGTTTTTCCTCCACTGAGTAACCATTCGCCAAAGGGAGTGCTAGATTATCAAAACCTGTAGACGAATTTGAGGCTTCCGGGATTGGGGTATTGTCCCAAGAATAGGACTTTGTTTCTTCTCACCAAGGCCTCCTTACAGAGCTTGCGTGGGTGAGGGGTTACTTAACGAGGGCATGAGTGACCCCCATATAGCAACATCATTGCAAAGCTGTACCCCAGGGATCACCTCACAGAAGCTGCATGTTTTCAGTCTGTTGTAATAGAGGATGGAGTCTAGCACTTCACATCATGGAATCCGGGAAGCACAGTTATGAACAAAGGAGTTACTCTTGTGGACTAATATTTCCTGTTAGGTCACAGAAAAAGAACGAGTTGCTGGTGGAAGGTGAGTTTATGTGTATAGTCAGAAAACTAAATTCCCTGTATCATTGAAATAAATTTATTCTTTACATTAATCCTTTGACAAAAATCATTATCAAGAAAACATCTTCCAGTGTTCAAAAAGTCATTTTTTCAACGATATAGTTGTTCACATTACTGATACACTGACTAAAATTCTCACATAGAACTTTGCTATCTCACCTTAGAATAGGTATTTCCAGCAATATTAAGATCGCAACTGCGATCAGCTATAATCATTAGCCGTAAAAACAGAGAATTCAACAGAAATCAAGGGAGGTTTTATATGAATTTCTTTTATGGAATTTTCCATAGACATTAGCTATAACAAAGATTACCTATCTTTTGATAGCATTTATGTAAATTATCTAGAATAAATAGATCCAGAGTTACAGAAAGTTGTCTGTCTAAATCTATTTTATTTGGTCTATTCACAGCTGTGAAACTGACAACATGCTCTAAGTTTATAAGCTCTTCAGCTCTCTGAAAGGAAACCCCATAATTACCAAGAGTCAAAACTCATTCTCCATAATCCCACTACAGATCCAGGGGACCTGATGTATTTAGAACATCGGCATAGCATGGAAGTGATTGGGATTGGTTCAGGAACCCCATCAACCCCTCAGCACAAAGGAGACAAATGTCCCTCGCGTGACCTCGCCAGCAAGAAAACACGCGGGGACATAGGAATCCTTGCTGTGACCAAAATTTATTAATATTTTAAGGAGAGGCCCCCGCGCGCCCGCATGGCGCGGCTATATACACCCTAGGGCGGCGCATCCACACCTGATTGGTCGCTTACCCATGATCTCATAAGGCACGCCCCAGAATGGGCAAAGACCTGGCACGAAGGCACTCTTGCACATGCGCACACAGTTAACTTCCTGAAAGGAAGTCGGCTGGCGCGGCGGAGGCCAGCGCCATCTTGTCTAGCTCGGCCTTCCACGTGGGGCACAGTGGAAGCCAGCGCCATCTAGTGGTGGCGAATGTTATTGCGGCCCTCTACAGACAAAGAGGGACTTCTCAGCACAGAGGGACAAAGGGCAAGGAATAAGAGACAAAGACAGGAGGTGGAGGATGAGGAAGAAGAGGAAGGGGACAAGGGAGAGGGGGCAGGGTTATTTGTCCCAGGGGACAAAGGATTGCCTCTGGATAGGAGACAGAGATGACCCAGAGGAAAATGGTGGTTTATAAAGGTAAGATAACACCCTGTGTTAGGATAAGGTGTTTCATTTTAATTGGGGATATTAATAAGGTGAGCCAAAGGGGGCTTTTGGTTGCCAGACTTCAATTATTGATAGCTGGACGTTGACAGTCTCAGAAAGAGGAAGTGGCCAAATAAGGGAATAGACCTAGACTAGCTTTACGAATGCAACCTCAGTTTTTAGCAAAGTAGAAGGGAAATAGAGAATGGGATAGGACAAGGCCTGCCAGAACCATGTCTGCCATGATTGCACTGGTTAGATTCTCTTCAGGGACAGTGTTATAAATCTATTTAAAATACTATTAGTTTGTAAGTTGTGGCATATATTCTGTGTAAACTATAATAGTAAAATAACACAAACACTGAAAGTTAAATATCTACATGTACACTAGTAGGTACAGCTTTAAGTTATGAGGAATTATGCTCCAATCACCTTTTCTAATCCATAGTATCCACATCTGGTCTCCACTACAAGGTGCTAATATTTTCTACTGTAGTGCAATAAAACTTTAATGTAGGGCTGGAGAGATGGCTCAGAGGTTAAGAGCATTGACTGCTCTTCCAGAGGTCCTGAGTTCAAATCCCAGCAACCACATGGTGGCTCACAACCATCTGTAATGGGATCTGGTGCCCTCTTCTGGTGTGACTGAAGTCAGTTATGGTGTATTTATACATAATAAATCTTAAAAATAATTAAAAAACCCTTTAATGTAAAATGGAAGATAGTACATATCTGTGGACAGTTGTCCGTTATTGGAGCAAATGAATACCCTTAGCTGATACATGAGTTAGTGGATTTAGACACATTCTAATAAAGCTCTAACAAGAATCAGGTCACATTTGGTCAGTGAGCTATATTTTGTTGAATTATTCTAGATATTGTGTGACACTATTCTTGGGAGAAAGAAATGTCTGCTGCTCACCTCAGACAGTAGACTCATGACAAAACAGCATAAGGGAGATCACTGAAGTATAAATTGTTGTAGTGATGAGTTTCTAGTGGGGCTGCTAACAGGAGTGATCAGGGGAAGGGTCACAGGAACAGGGTTGATGGTAAAGCAGCCACAGTACTAAGGCCAGTGTTGACATGGTCACAGGTCAGAAGGCTCACTGTACCACTTGGAGACAGCAAGTCGCCTCCAAATATCTCAGCTGGTCTTTCTTCAGTAGTCTTTGTTTATACAAGAGCGGGAGGGAATGGCCTTGTGCAACTGGTCAGTTTCAGGGACTTCCTGAGTTGTTTGCTACCACAGGCTTATAAATGAGTCCCCTTTTAAAACTTCTTGAGTCTTAACAGGTTTCCTTTCATGGTGGATTTTTTTTTTAACTTGGAGGAAATTGCTATTCAACATTAAACTATACACTTCTTAGGAATATGAGTTTTGCAAGATCTTATAGAATTGTATCCTTAGAACTTGCAGCTTCTAGAACCCATAACAAGGAAACGGTTGTTGAACTGTGACTATGAAACAGTGATGAAAATGAATAAATTAGTGGAACTTGAAAAACATGGTTACTAACAATATACACCATATATACAATATATGCACACAAGCAAGTAGTACTGGCTTGTGAGCTCAGAGAAATTAAGCAATCCCCACTTTCTATGCAGACAGATTTCAGGGCAGGAAGGAGGATTCCCAACACAGCCTGGCAGCCTTGCTAAGAAAAGGATATGGGAATGAATTATGAAAAGTCAGCGTGGCTAGAATTTGGAGGCAGGGGAGACTGGCAGTCAGCTCCTTGGCAAGAAGAGCCCTGATGTATAGGCTGTATATTGATCTTCACATCTGTGAGAGGAAGCTACCCTGAGCTACATAAAGAAATGCCCGGCAACACTAAACACTAAAGAACTTGCACAATGCACGCAGGCCAAACAAAGGCCCATGGTGTGAGCAATGACACGAGGCAGCATCAGAAATAAGGCTGTGGGTTCAGTCCTTAAAAGGATATAGGGTCAAAGGTCTGAGCTAACTTCTGGGTTTTGAAAACTCATCAGTTCCAGAGGTTGGAAGTCAGCCAGTCCCTGAGTTCGGAACCCCACCAATGCCTGACCTCAAAATCCCTCTAAACCCTCATGCTCAGGACTTGAAATCCTGCCAATTCTGGAAAGTTCTGTCCCCCCCAAAATCATACATAAGCCAGCTTCCCTCCCGCAGAGTTTTGTATTGTTTCTCACCGGAGCAGAGGCAGCCACTCTCTTGTGTCTCTCCCAGCAATCTCTTTGCATGGAGTTTGCTGTGAAGTGTGACTCTGTGGCACTCCTTGGCCCCTAACTACCCAGGCACCTTTCGACTTAGAGTTGTGACATTTCTACTGGGGAAACTTTCCTATCAGAGATTTAACAGTTACACATATAAAGTTAGTATTGTGGTGGAAATAAAAGAAAGCCTAATGTTTTGAAAAGCCCAAAGCAATTTAAAATAACCAAATTACCAGAATAAAGTCCAATGCAACTTGAAAGGAGCCGCGTGCTTCAAGGCATAAAATAATGTCTGCCCGTCAATTAAAAATTATCAGGCATTTCAAGAGGCATGAAATTCTGGTCTGTAGTATAGAGTAAAGAGAATAGAACAGGCTCCCAGATTATGGAATCTAAAATTAACATAAGAAAATTAAAGTGACTTTTAGAAACATGTCCCAGTAATACGCTTAAGAAAGACAAAGAAAGCACGAGCACGCTAAGGGGATAACGACAAGTAATAAAAGAGAGCAGAGAGGAATTTACAGTAGCGAGAAGAGCAAAGCTAGAAACGAAAGACGTCATATTAGTGACAGAAATTATGATAGCATAGAAAAAGATAAGTGGTTAAAAACCTCACAAAGACAGACCTAGGCAGTGAGAGCAACATTGCAGGTGATCACTGAGCTGGAGGATGGGGGTGGGGGGACATGGAAACGCGTCGCTGAGGAATGAGGGGAGGATATTTTTCACAAATGCTGAAACTTCAAGCTCAAGAAGATCAGTAAGTACCTAACAGAATAAATTTAAAGAACATAAATGCAGTCTAAACGTTTGTAAAAATCATGATAGAGAGAAGCCAAAGAAAAACACGCAGCTCATAGCAGATGAGACTGGCAACCTACTTCTGAGGAGGGACTTTGATAAACTGAAGGAAAATCGAGCAACATTTTTGCCTCACCAGAAGGTGGTGGGTGAGAACAAAGCAAACACACTATGAACAACTGTCCAACGGCTTGTAATATCTTTCAAAATAGAAAAGAAAAATAAAGGCTTTTCATAGAAAAACAGTTTGGAAAGTTCACCCCTGGCAAATCACCAGTTCAAGAGGATTATAAAAAGACCTGCAGGCAAAAAGAAAGAATAACAGACACTTGGATCTCACAAATAGAAGTGCAGAAACTGGCAAACACAAGGGCCAATATGCAAGAGTTTTCTTCATTTGAAAATCCTTTAAAAAGACGACATTAAAATAAGTTATCACAATGCACATGCATGCATGCACGAGTGCGGACACACATCCATACACACACACATACATACATACACATACACACACACACACATACACACATACACATACACACACATACACACACATACACATACACACATACACACACATACACACACATACACATACCCACACACACATACACACACATGTACACACACATACACACATACATACACACACATACACACACATACCTACACACACATACACATACACACAAACACACACACATACACACACATACACACACACATACACACACATACACACACACACACACACACACACACACACACACAGTTTAGAAAACACATTGGTTCCTGAACAGCAACATCTCAGAATCAAATGGGAGGAGCTGCTGCGTTGCTCCTGCTGGGGGTGATGTGTAACTCAAGCCATCAGAGGACAGAACATCTGTGGGGGCAATCCTGATGTGGCCCTCCTTCCCAATGGAGTGTACAATGGCATGCCTTCAAGATGAATGTGGTCTACCCTATGAGTACACAGGTGTCCCTCAAGCTGCTAACGAACTAGATACTATGTTTCAACCCCTGAAAGTAGCGTCTATGTGATGGGATCACAGTAGGCTGTGGCGTCACTTGCATGTTCTTTGCAAAGAGTGATAAGGCATGAAACTGGGGGGTACTAGAATAGCTCGGGATGGAATGCTTGTTGGGCAAGCTTGTAGACTTCAGTTTGAGTTCTCACAAACACAAATTTGTCAGGCATTGTGGGATATGCCTGCAACCCAAGTGCTGTGATGGCAGCGTCAGGTGGATCTCAGGGGCTCTCCTGGGATCTTAGACTAGCTGAAATGACAAGCTCCAGACTCAGTGGAGCCTCGTCTCAAAAATAAGGAGTATAGCAATAGAGGAATATACCCAATTCCACCTCTGGCTTCCACATGTTCCCACACAGGCAATGCGTCTGTACACACACAGCTCATACATACATGCATATTACCCTCACAGGTCATGAAATTAAGGCTGTCTGTTCTTCCCCACCCCTATCCCTTGCACACTTAATGAAGACATTGCAATAGAAATATATAACATCGATACCATCTTTCATGCTAGCCTCTCATTTAGACAAGGTAAACTGACTACCAGGGAGGTGGAGAGGGTGGTGCTATCTTGTTAATTGTAACTGGGAGAGAAATTTATTCATGGAATAAAAAATACTTACACACATGGGGAAAACTGAACAGTGATGAGGCAGAAACAAGAGTGAGGGAGCTGGCACTGGAGAGGTGATCGATGGCCACCTGTGGTTTGAATGAGAATAACCCCTCCCCCCATAAGTTCATAGGCTTTAATACTTGGTCCCTAGTTGGTGAGACTATTTAGGAAGAATTACGAAGTACAGTCTTGTTAGAGGAGGTGTGTCACTAGGGAAAGGCTTTTAGGTGCTGGTGTCGTTCCCAGTGTCCCTTTCTGCCTACTTGTGGCTTGAGATGTAATCTTTTAGCTTCTGCTCTAACACCATGCCTGCCTGCTACTATGCTCCCCACAGTGGTGGCTAGGAGCTCTAGCCCTCCCAAACCGTTAAGCCACAAATAAACTCTCCTAGAAGTTGCCTCGGTCAGGTGTCTTATCACAGCAATAGAAAAGCCTCTATGATACCAGTTCAGGGGGCAAGAGAGGACCGTGTTCACTTAGAATCACAGAGGAAGCCAATTCAGCTGAGACTGGAGCGCTGATACAGAGATCTTTTGCCATGTTTTTTCTTAGACTGATACATGGGTTATTAGCATGATGATGCGGCCAAGAAGGATGCAGAAAAGGGTAACTCAGATACAGGAGCCTGCCAGTGATCTCTCTCTCTCTCTCTCTCTCTCTCTCTCTCTCTCTCTCTCTCTCTCTCTCTCTCTTTCTCTCTCTCTTTCCCATCTTTATTAACTTGGGTATTTCTTATTTACATTTCAATTGTTATTCCCTTCCCCGGTTTCCAGACCAACATCCCCCTAACCCCTCCCCCTCCCCTTCTCTATGGGTGTTCCCCTCCCCATCCTCCCCCAATTACCGCCCTCCCCCCAACGTTCACTGGGGGTTCAGTCTTAGCAGGACCCAGGGCTTCCCCTTCCACTGGTGCTCTTACTAGGATATTCATTGCTACCTATGAGGTCAGAGTCCAGGGTCAGTCCATGTATAGTCTTTAGGTAGTGGCTTAGTCCCTGGAAGCTCTGGTTGGTTGGCATTGTTGTTCATATGGGGTCTCGAGCCCCTTCAAGCTATTTCAGTCCTTTCTCTGATTCCTTCAACGGGGGTCCTATTCTCAGTTCAGTGGTTTGCTGCTGGCATTCGCCTATGTATTTGCTGTATTTTGGCTGAGTCTCTCAGGAGAGATCTACATCTGGTTCCTGTCGGCCTGCAGTTCTTTGCTTTATCCATCTTATCTAGTTTGGTGGCTGTGTATGTATGGGCCACATGTGGGGCAGGCTCTGAATGGGTGTTCCTTCTGTCTGTTTTAATCTTTGCCTCCCTATTCCCTGCCAAGGGTATTCTTGTTCCCCTTCTAAAGAAGGAGTGAAGCATCCACATTTTGGTCATCCTTCTTGAGTTTCCTGTGTTCTGTGCCGGTGATCTCTTGAAGGCAAATATAATATTTATGTGGAGCTGGAGTTCTTGTGGAAAGAGACTGACAAAAAGCCCTATGTGTTGGTGAACCTCTGAAAGGCTTTAAAGCAGTGGTTCTCAAACTTCCTAATGCTGCAACCCTTTAATACAGTTGCTCATCTTGATTAGGGCTATACTGCTGTGAACAGACACCGTGACCAAGGCAACTCTTATAAGGACAACATTTAATTGGGGCTGGCTTACAGGTTCAGAGGTTCAGTCCATTATCATCAAGATGGGAACATGACAGCATCCAGGCAGGCATGGTGCAGGAGGAGCTGAGAGTTCTACATCTTCACCTGAAGGCTGCTAGCAGAATGCTGACTTCCAGGCAGCTAGGATGAGGATCTTAAGGCCTCCACCCACAGTGACACACCTACTCCAACAAGGCCACCCCTACTCCCACAGAGACAGTCACACCTTCTAGTAGTGCCACTCCCTGGCACTATTAGAGCATATACAAACCATCACACCCTCCAACCATAAAATTATTTTTGTCGTTACTTCCTAACTGTAATTTTACACCTGTTATGAATTGTAAATATCTGATATGAAGGATGTGGCCCCTGTGAAAGGGTTGCTGTCCCCTGAAGGGGTTGGGATCCATAGGTTGAGATCCGCTGCTTTAAAGCATCAATCAAGGGAGTAAAAACAGAGGAACTACCTCAATCACTTCTCTAATGGGATGGCCACAAGTATTGCAGGTGAGTATCCTAGTGAGAGCCAGAGCCCGTGGATGGCAGATCTGTTGGTCCCTGGTTAGTGCGGTCTACTTGGGTCTAGGAAAACACTGGAACTACATGTTCTTTGGCTTCTGTGGCTCCCAAGAGAACGAAGGCATCAGTGCACAGACACAGAGACAGAGATACAGGCAAAGAGGATTAAGCCATCACAGGAGCTGCCAGTTACTCCCCAAGAATATGAAGGCACATGGATCTTCCAGGGCTAGGGTGGTTTGCCCTTCTCTGGGACCCTTTCAAAAGCCAACTATGGCCAGTAGAGAGATAGTGCAGGTTCAGACCCCATCAGACCCTGGGTTGGGAGGAGGCACAGATGCAGAGAAAAGCATGCTCTGCTCTCTCTCAGCTGCCTTAGGGTTTTACTGCTGTGAACAGACACCATAACTACGGTAACTCTTATAAGGACACCATTTTATTGGTACTAACTTACAGGTTCAGAGGTTCAGCCCATTATCATCAAGGCAGGACCATGGCAGCATCCAGGCAGGCATGGTGCAGGAGGAGCTGAGAGTTCTACATCTTCATCTGAAGGCTGCTAGGAGATGACTGGCTTCTCGGCAGCCAGAACTAAGGTCTTAAAGCCCACGCCCACAGTGACACACCAACTCCAACAAGGCCACACCTCTTAATAGTGCCACTCCCTAGCCCAAGCATATTCAAACCACCGCAGTGGTCCTGTGTGAGATGGCCCCACCATGCTCCTCCAGGTTGAGAGATGTGCCATAGTCTTGCAACAATGCCTCAGGATAGCTAAACTGGACAGCACAATGAGAACGATTTGGGGTTGCAGAGAGCTATGCACGGTAAGTGCTTCCTATCTACTCTGCTGTACTCAGCATTGTTTTGACAGGACAATCAATACAAGCTATGATGGCTATTCCTGGTCATCAGCTTGGTTACATCAGGAACTAACTAAAACCCAAGCACTTGGGCACATCCGTGAGGGATTTTCTTTGATCAGATCATTTGAGGTCTGAAGACCCGCCAAAAATCTGGGTCAGACATCCTGGTGGCAGTTTTTCCTGCTTGCCCTCACTCTCACTGGCAAGCTTATGCCTTCACTGGTGTACTGACACCTACTTCTTAGGAATTATTATGTATACAGAAGGCAAGCTGAGATATTCAGCCTGGTGGAAGGAACAACTATTTGAGTCTTGGACTTCCCAAGTCAGGAGACAGACAGCCATTGTCAGACTAGTTGGACCAGTAAATCATCATATATATATATATATATATATATATATATATATATATATATGTATATATATATATGTATGTATATCTAATCATGTATAAATGTATATAACACATATTGTGTGTTATATAAGCATAATAAATAGACATAAAGCACATAGTGATTATATTATATATGCTTATATGTAACACAATAGATCATAGACATATATATGTAGTAAATGTTATATATAATGACTTATGTATATATGTGAAAATGAGTATATGTATATTTATTATATCAGTTCCTTTTTTCTCTAGACAATCTTTACAAATACATCGGCAGTGGTATACTATCACATGTCTGAGTTCTATATTTTCTCAGTATTCTTTTAGCATTGGAACACTAAGACCAGTTGCTCAGGTCAGAAGGTGGTGGGGCTCTGGATATCCTGCCTCCTCTCTGATACAACATTTCATTATATCCTCTGAACCGCTGAGTGTCTCGAGGATTTAGAAAAGCATCTGAAAGATGTGTAAGTGCATCTACAGGATGCAGGATGGGAAACGGATTTGCAAAAGGTACCAGAGCCACATATAAGAAAGGCTGTTCAGCATTGCCACTGCTGTCTTGGCTTAGTGTTTTGGGAGGGCCATTCACAGTAACCCTAAACGCATTTCTGGATTCCTTTTTCAATGGCTAACTGTCATTCCAGTCTAATGAAATCTTGACTTACACAATCTTTATGGTTCAAATCACTCACGGGTGACAGGCATGGAATGGGTAGTGTTTTATAATGCAAAGTACCCCAAGGAAATGGAAAAGGAGACATTACATTTTTCCAATACAAAACTGAGTTAGAACTCAACAAATACCCATTTACACTGTACTGTTTTAAATCATTTATTAAGATGATATATCTTGGAACTGTGTCCTAATTACCAACAGAAGGAAAAGCCCGAATGAAGCTTTTCACCTTCCTGATGTACCTAGTCTGTGAAAGTGGCCAGGGTCTATTTCCTTTTCAGTTGTTCTCAGAAGCCAACACTGACCATCTCCTTTGATTTATGACAAGCAGTGGGCTTTAAGATTTGTGTGCAAATTCTGCACAAGGTGCTAGAACCAGGCGCGCTTCAGCAGAAGGGGGATGGAAGATGTCTCCTCAGCCCTCACTGCTGCCATTTAATTCTGACGTTCAGACACTAAACAGGCCTTGCATAGCTTTCATGGCCGGCTTGATGAATATTTTCTACTCAGAATAATCGTATTTTGAGACTGCTGTAGGAAAAAGCTGCCACATGGCATTATATTATGATGGTGACTTACCTGGCCATCGTGAGGGCCAATTCAATTGCTGAGGGCCAATTACTTGCAGGCATAATTCAGTTTGCTTAGAGTTAACAGAAGGAATGAATAATAAAAGGTGCTATTTGGTATTGTTGAAGGCAAGCAAGGCGTTGTGCACACAAGATGACTTCAGGGCATTGGAACAATGGCCTGCTGGGATTAGGACAAGCATCGGAATAGTCAGTCACCAGACGGAATATATCAGTCCCTGAGGAATGCTCAGGTTAGTGGGATTACATGGTAAGTGTCATGCCCAAAGCAGTCTGTCTTGATTCTGAGGACAGTTGAATAAGAAAGTATTCCTATCTTCATGTCAAAGCATTTGAGGGAAGACCCCGAGCGTGGTGGTTTGTACGTCCCAAGGTGGTGGTGGTGGTGCTGTTTGGGAAGGTTGTGGGCCTTTAGGGGGTAGATACTCACTGGAGAAAGTGAGCTGACCAGGAGCAGGCCTTCAGGTTTTATGGCCCCATCCCAATTCCTGCTCACTCTCTGCTTCATGATTGTATATGAAATGTGACCAAGGCACTTCATACTCCTGGCATCATACCAACTACCATGCACTGTATCCCCTAAAACTGTAAGCCAGAACAGAGTCTTTCTTAAATTGTTTCTGGTCATATACTTGGTCACAGCAATGACAAAAGCAACAAACAGTGAGGGTAAGAGGTAGTGTGTTATACAGTGAAGGTCAGAGACAGCGCCTTATATAGTGAGGTCAGAGGCAGCGCCTCATTCAACGTCACTTGACTGGCTATAGTAGAACCAGGAGGAGAAGCTGAACACAAACCATGCCTCTCCCTCAAACCCAGATAGAGATATGCCCAAATGGTAATTCCTGGTACCTCAGAATAAGACCTTCTTGGAAAGTCTTACAAATGTAATTAAAGTAGCATCATACTGGTGTATGGATGTTAGAAGGAGGAGGAGAAGGAGGAGGAGAAGGAGGAGGAAGAAAAGGAGGAGGAGGAGGGAGAGGAGAAGGAAAAGGGGAGGAGAAGGAGGAGGAAGAGGAGGAGGAAGAGGAGAAGGAAAAGGGGAGGAGAAGGAGGAGGAACAGGAGGAGGAAGAGGAGGAAGAGGAGGAAGAGAAGGAGGAGGAGGAGGAGGAGGAGGAGGAGGAGGAGGAGAGACATAGAGAGGTGAGAAAACCACAGGAAGACACAGAGATCTAAGAACAAGGCCGTGAGAATAGGAGAGCAGAGACTGGGGAGGGTGTGTGCGTGCGTGCGTGCGTGCGTGCGTGCGTGCGTGTGTGTGTGTGTGTGTGTCTGTGTTGCATCCATAAGCTGAGGAACACTGTGGATTGCTAGCTTTCATCAGAGTATGAATCACAAGGTACATCATTCCGAAGAGCTTGTAGGAAGACCCAACCTGCTGATGAACTTGGCTTAACTTCAAGGACTGTGAGTGATAAATGAGCATTCTCCTGGGCTCCTCAGCTCTGTCACAGGACTCCTTGAGGACTCAGAACAGCTTCCAGGAGTAATGCAAGTTTCCCTTTATAGTGTCTTGGCTGTGGTCCAGGTATTTTCCATACATTGCTATGCAACCTTTCAGAAAGACCTCAGTATATTCTCTTTTTTTTCTTTTTTCTTTTTCTTTTTTTCTTTTTTTTTTTTTCGGAGCTGGGGACCGTACCCAGGGCCTTGCGCTTGCTAGGCAAGTGCTCTACCACTGAGCTAAATCCCCAACCCTCTCAGTATATTCTCAACATGGCATCTTCAGTGCTTAGGTCAGATAACCAATAAATGTGGGATCTGGGGTTCTAATCGAAGACCCGAGTGTACATCTATCTACTTCATACTATGTGCTTAAGACATGATGGTGGTCCAGATGTCTGTGACAGGGTTAAGGAGAGTGACCTACAACTCTTTCAAATTCGCCCTTTCTTTTAAGTCCCCAGGGTAACTAGTAACCCACTTTGAACTCCACCGAGCAAATTCACATGTGTTTATTAGACTTATTGTTTTCAGATGATCACCCGAATAATTCTAAAAGTTGTTACAAAGAGGAGTATAGTCAATAACTTATGTAAAGAAGAATATGATTTTCTCCTTTTTCTTTTCCAAACTGTAGACATCACCACTCGTGTTTCCTGAACAATGAAATGCACTATTTACATTCCTTTTCTCCTTCAGCGCATTCTGGGTGATGGCATCTCACCTTTACTTTGTCAGACCCAAGGGAGGGATCAGTAGTCCTGTTCCGTCCTTCCTAATTCCTGGGCTCAAGGAAGGTGAGAAACCCTGCTCATCCCCAGGGCATCCAGTTAGGCTTCAACTGCCTTTTCCAGCGTCCAGGACAAGATAAAGACATTTTCTTGCCTGTTAAATGTACCCAGCAAATCACAAATGTAGGGAGTAGAAATGGTGTCTTTGATGGTCCTTTACATAATGTTCAGTTTATGGCTTGTCTTTGTTTGTTGGGGGACCATGAAAATATGATCCTGGAATCAAGGTGTAGACAGGGCTGCCTCTTTGAGATCTTTCTTCTTGGTTTGTAGATTGATGTATTCTATGTCTTTGTATGTTTTTGTTTCCCCTTGATATCTTTCCTCCTGTCTTAAGGAGTCCTGTTGCATTGGATTGAGATACACCCCGATGATCTCATTGAATCTTTTTCTTTTCTTTTCTTTTCTTTTTTCGGAGCTGGGGACCAAACCCAGGTCCTTGCGCTTGCTAGGCAAGCGCTCTACCACTGAGCTAAATCCCCAACCCCTTGAATCTTAATTCTTTTAATTAGCTCTTGTCAATGAGCTGGCTCTGTCTCTCACCATTAGCAGCACTCAGGAGAGCAGGTCCTGTGCCTGGTCCAGGCAGCAGAGTGGAACTGGCCCTGATATCAGGACTGTGGGTGAGCTGGCCCGAAGGGTGTGAGTGTAGGAGAGTTGACCCCGTCACTTTTTTTTGTCATGAGGAGGCATGGGAGCAGAGATAATACCCATCTCCTACCTCTGGCAGATGGAAATGCTGCCCAGAGAGTCATGAACTCAGGAGAGCTGTCCCTACCCTAGACAGCAAATTAGAGTTAACACAACTGGCAGGGGCTCAGAGAGTGCTAGAACACTGGCCTCACTCTGCTTTGAGGTGGCATGGGTGCAGGGTGATGTCTTCCTGCTCCTTGCCCTTCCCCACGTATGACAGCCGGGAGAGCTGGCCCTGGAGTCGTGAGAGTACATGAGCTGCCCCTGCCCCTATCGGCCGCATCACTCAGCAGAGTGGGTCCTACATCTCTCTAGGGTGGGCAGCACAATAGGGCTGGCCTTGGTCAAGGGGCATGGGTGAGCCATCCCTAAGGACTAGAGCGAGGGAGAGCTGGCCCCACCACTCATCTGCTGTGAGGAGTCATGGGTGTAGGGGTGTTGTTCCTGGCCCATCCCCATCTGCAGCAGTCCTCAAGTCAGGAGAGCTACTCCTTAAGTTGTAAGAGTGGGTGAGATGGCTCCACCCTTAGCCGGCTGCAGCGCTTGAGAGAGCAAGTGGGCCCTACACCTTGCCTGTGCAGCACAGTAGAGCGGGCCCTGGTGGAGGTAGCACAGGTGAACAGACCCCCTCCTCCCAAAAGGGTGAGAGCGCGGCTGACCCTGCCCTCATGTGCACTGTGAGGTGGTGTGGGTGAGGGGGATGCTCTTTTCCCTCTCCCCTTGCCCCGCCCCTTGTAGTAGTCTGGAGAGCCCTGTCTACTCACTATAGCATTTGGGAGGTGGGTCCTGCACCTCACCTGTGGAGTGACACTGTGGAGCTGCCCTTAATGGCAATGGCACAGGTGACCCAGTCTCAAGGGTGTGTGAGCAGGAGGCCCTCCCAGCCTGCAGCACTTGGGAGAGTGGGCCGGGTGCCTCGACTGGGCAGCACAGCGGAGCTGCCTGTGGAGGGGTGGGTGCTGGTGAGCCGGCCTGAGCTCATGAGAGCAGATGTGACTGGTTTCTCTGATAGGGTTGGTCTAGTTAGGGCGAGAGAGCTAGCCCTGGATGTTCAGATAAGGCAGAGCCAGTGGGCTGACCACCTCTGCAACCACCCAGCCCCAGATTCAGGGCTCTGAGATGTCCCTCCCCAAAATCTATACCATCTGCAAATGGTTGAGATGTGCAAAAGGTCCAGTTCTGCTGATCCAAAGCTTTGGGATGACACGGGGCAGCAACAGGATAACCGAGGAGTCCTGATAAGGATCCAATATTGATGGTATCGCAGAAGCCAGAGACGTTGAGTCAGACTCATTGCTACGAACATTTATTTGCAAGTGGAGATGTGTGAACAGAGCCATAAACTATGGGACACACTGTGACACACTACAGCTTCCACGATGAGCTGCTTTCTATGCCTTTTTCTTTTGCTATTGTTTGTTTGTGGTTCTATTTTGGGGGGTTGCAAGGGTAAAGAGTAGATATGAGGGAATGGGGAGACGAGCAGGACGGGGTGCGTGATGCGAAGCTCACAAAGAATCAATAAAAAGTTTTGAAAACACTTTCTCCACCTACAGTCTCATTGTAAGATCCTGGGGCTTTGACTCTGATCTTAAGTTTGGGTCCGTATTTGAGCCTCTCAGGGTACTTCATTTACATTCTACAGCCCATCCCCCACGGGACTCTGCTTTTCTTCCAAGACACACAGAAAACAACTACTCTGCCCGCAGTGTTCCCGTGCTCACAGAAACTAGTCCACGGTACCTGGAATCTCCATCCGCCTTCTGAGCAGGCGACCATTTTCTTATTTCCCAAGTCCTGGTGAGAAAATACCCCAGGGAGTTTTTCTTTTTGTTGTTGTTATTGTTATTTTTAATTCTCAAAATTCAAAAGGAGTTCATCTCTGAAGTTCCCAGTATAGTTTGATTTTTACCTGTGTCAGAGAAACGTATTTTACTGCCTCTTGTACCTCCATTAAGTCTTGGACAGTTTGTAGTACACAGCAGGAAGTCATGCAATAACCCCCTTGAGTCCCACTGCATGCTAATCCATGAGGCTTATTTTTTTCCACTGTCAGAAGTATGTTCATCTCACCAGCAATGGGGTACCACTAAGGAACTTACCAAAGATGGGCCAATTGATTTGATTTTTCCGTGTGTGTGTGTGTGTGTGTGTGTGTGTGTGTGTGTGTATGTTTTTGAGACAGTATAACCTTCTTTATGGATATCAGTATGAATATTAATTGGCTTTTATTATTTATAGATACACTTTGAGTGAATAGCAGCTATTCTCCTCAGGGAGTTCAGAGTGGGCTATGTGGCAGTGACCTAAGCTGTTCGTGTAGGAGGAAAATAGTGCAGAAATGAAGTCTACTGAGAAAGTGCACATGCACACACACACACACACACTCATACACACACTCACACGCACAGAGAGAGAGAGAGAGAAAGAGAGAGAACAAACAGCTGTATCAAGAAATGTATGAATGTGTGTATATGTATTTTTAAAAAGATTTTTTCTGTGTTATGTAGATGGGCTCTTTGCCTGCACTTATGTCTATGCACCATATGCAGGAAGTGCTCACAGAGGCCAGAAAAGGGTGTCAGATCCTCTGGAACTGGAGCTATCGTCAGTCGTTAGCTGTCCTGTCGGCGTGGGAACTGAACCCCGGTCTTCCGCAAGAGCTGTCAGTACTTTTAAGCAGAGCCATCACTCGAGCCCCCGCATAGACATTTTTAATCCTGATCATTTCACTTCCTGGGTATGTCTGCCATTGGAGCACAAGTTCACAGAAAGCTCTTTGTGGTTATTCTGCCTTGAGGACCCATTCTTATGTCACATTAAGTGAAACCATGTAAGAAGTATGCTTCATGCACTTCACTTGAACATGCTACATGCGCATGCAAAGCTCGAACAACACTAAGCCAGCATGGGGCGATATTCTGCTGCCAGCTCAGTAGCAGAGGATCCTATCAGCACGCCAGCCAGAAAGTTACCTATTCCACTGTCCACTGCCTCTCTGTCTCTGTCTGTGTGTCTGTCTGTCTCATGTGTGTGTGTCTGTCTGTATGTCTCTCTCTCTCTCTCTCGTGTGTGTGTGTGTGTGTGTGTGTGTGGTGTGTGTCTGTGTATATCTGTGTGTGTGTGTGTGGTGTGTCTGTGTGTATCTGTGTGTGTGTTTGTGTGTGAGTGTGTGTTTATGTGTGTGTGAGTGTGTGAGTGTGTGTGTGTCTGTCTGTCTCTCTTTCTCGTGTGTGTGTGTGTCTGTTTCTCTCGTGTGTGTATGTGTGTATGTGTGTGTGGTGTGTGTGTGCGTCTGTCTCTCTCTCTCTCTCTGTCTCTCTCATGTGTGTGTGTGGGTGTATGTGTCTGTTTCTCTTGTGTATGTGTGTATATGTGTGTGTGGTGTCTGTGTGTCTGTGTGTGTGTGTGTCTGTCTCTCTCTCTGTCTCTCTCATGTGTGTGTGTGTGTGGGTGTATGTGTCTGTTTCTCTCGTGTATGTGTGTATATGTGTGTGTGGTGTCTGTGTGTCTGTGTGTGTGTATCTCTGTGTGTGTGAGTTTGTTTGTGTGTGAGTGTATGTATGTGTGTGTGAGTGTATGTGTGAGTGTCTCTCTCTCTCTCTCTCTCGTGTGTGTGTGTGTGTGTGTGTGTGTGTGTGTGTACATCTACATGTGTGGAGGCCAGAAGTCAATCTCCTGCATTGTTTTTCAAATGCTTCCCTCCTGGGATTTATTTTTGAGACCAGCCCAGAACTCAATGATTATGCTAGACTGGATGACCAGTGGACTCCAGTAATCCATCGTCTCTGCCTCCTTAGCACTGGGAATTATGAGCATGACCACCATGACTGGCTTTTTCTGGGTATTGAACCAACATTCTTATGCTTGCACTGCAAGTATTGTAGCCACTGAGCCATCTCCTCAGCCCAATTTCACATCTCCTCACACACCTCACTGAACCATAAGCTCACAATCTTAGCTAGGCTGTCTATCCAGCAAGCTCCTGGATCTCTCTCTGCCTGTCTACACGCCCCAGTTCCAGAGTTCCAGGCACATCCAGCTATGCCTGAATTTTTATGAGTGTTTGAAACTTGAACTCATGTCCTCATGTACAGAACCCTTACACATCTCCCTACCTCATGCCCATCTTTCCAAATCCAAACCTAAAGATAAAACCCCTAAAGTCATCATTCTTCAAAAACATAGTTTTGTTCCTTATACAAAGTGCCAGCCCATCAAAAGGCTTTTGAATGGATAAGTGAATGGACTGAAAACAGACCTTCCCTAGGTTATTACAAGGACGTGAACAAATTGAAAAGAGCCCTTCACAGGACCAAGGGTCTCTTTTCACTGATGCTGGACAATGCCATCCTCTGCTACATATGCGGCTGGAGTCATGGGTCACTTCATGTGTTCTCTTCGGTTGCTAGCAAACCTCTGATTTAAGAGTAGTTTGTTTCCTCTCCTATCTCTTTATACCTTCTCCACCACCCACTCTTCAAGCAGTAGCACACTGAACATTGCTAACACTTCCTCCTCTCTTGCTTCTGACCCATCCCCTGCCGACAACCACAGCAAATTTTCTCACCTCTGTGACCCTTGTTCCTTTCCTTTTCCCCACCCTCTACAGCTTTCTTTCAGTTGGGCAGTCTCACAGACTCATGATAGCTTAGAATTGGCTGAGTGCAGCAGAGTAAATGTGGCTTACCACACAGATAGCCACATGTCTCTCTGGACATAAAGACGACCCAGGCTTCTTGCTCCACGGGAGCTCAGTCTCCTGGTGCATAGCCTCAACATGCTCGGTTGTGTCTCTCATCCACATGGTCGAAAATGGCTCGTGATCATGCCTGCCAGAAAGAGGAGAGAGATGAGCAATGAGGTGCACTTCTGTTTCCTGTAAGCATGTGACTCAGACGTTCCACAGGCAATTCAAACCTTCACCCCAGTAGGCGATGGTAGTCATACAGCCCCACTTCAGTACAATGATGACTGGGACAAAGTGGGTGGTTCACCACAATAAAAGTTATCCTGTCTTCTACATAGCCTTGAATCCAGGTCATAAATTTATAACAACAGAAAAGATCTCGAGGGAGGTGCCATGCACGAATGGATAATTGCAGTCCCAGAAGTCATGAGTTATTGCACTCAAATCCAAATGCCGGTTGTGGGACACATCCCTAGAAACTGATGGTCAGGATGGTCCCCGAAACTTCCCAAACTATGTGTGGGTTATGACTATAGCAAGAACTTGATGGTAAGGCCCTGCTGCTGAAGAGACAACTCACATTCTGATTGTATAAGGCCAGGAAGACATTGCTGGAAGTGAACTGGAAGCCTCCTCTGCACTTGCTGCTTTTCCCAGTGCTGGAGTTGCTATGCAGGCAGGTGAGAACAATACCAATTTGTCAGGCTCAGGTGCTAACTGGTCCAATAGTGGCATGACCTTTTATGGGGAAACCAACTTATTTCTGATGTGACCCGAGGCCTCTCTTCTCCACAGGAGAACTACTAGGGGTGAACCTACTCCCTTTGTTTTACTCGTCAAACTACCTCTTAAATATTTATGTTATACCTATAGATTGGTACTGTCCTTAACTATGATTCAGGAAGATTTCCTTCACAGTGAGCAGTGGTTAATTCCCCCATGGTTAAGGTGCTGAAAGGGACTGCCGAGTGTTCACCATTAATCAGAATACCCTTATCACCTTTGTAAGCCTCAGGGAACATCATGGAAGAGGGGCTGGAAAGAGTGTCAGACCAGAATGTTAGGGCAGAGGGCTTGACATGGCCGTGCCACTGATGAGCTCACAACATCTGCAGCGATGTGACGAAGGTTTGTGCAAGATGGAGCCAGTTAAACAGGCATAGGGAGAAAAGGAGCTCATGGGGCCCTGCTGCATCCAGGGGAACTAGTGGCAGTCAAGGGAAAAGGAAGTCAGTATCTTCCGTGCTGTAGTCATTGGTGAGCAGCTCACACCCCAGTGGAGAGCTCCAGATCTATGCCCACACAAGTGAGTGGCCCTAGGCTACCCAGTGGGTCACAAAGCAAACCGACTCCAAAAGTGGGATGAGAAGAAGTTGGGGGAAGGATGGTGGGTGGGAAGAAGTCGAGAGAGGGATGGGTGTATTCACAATCTATTATAGACATGCATGAAAATGTCAAACGGTAAATTAATAAAGTTTCCATCTTTATAGAAGAACACAACGATGTGTGTAGATGGCCTGAGGTTATGTCTTCAGAAGATCTGCTCATCTTCCGACTTCTGGCTTCATCAATTTGCCCCCCTTTCCTCAGTGCAAACCAAAGACAACCTAGCCATGCTTCTCACTGTTCAAAAGCATTCAGTAGAAAACCTCCCCGTAGAGCGTGAACTGAGCAGTCCTCACATTGGTACAGTTCAGGCTCCTACCCTGCTTACCTCTGGTGTCTGTCTCCTTCGTGGCTTGCTGCTTCTGTGACTTTCCTATGCAGTTCCGTGTTTGAAGGGACCAACTTCCACCTGACATATTTGTGGACAGCTTTAAAGCAAGCCCAGAAGTCATTTCTACAGGAAATGTGTGTCAGCTTTCCCCCAGCCAGCCCTAACCAAAGGCTAACAGCTTGCTCCGGTTCTGCTCTTGTCTTTAATGTAGAAAATGGCAGTTTACCTGTGCACATGTCGTGCTCAGCCCGGCTTTTGGCCATGATCAGTTCAGTGACCGCTCATTAATTTCGATTGCAAGGATGGATGAGCGAGTGCACACATGTCCGGATGGTGGCATTTCATTCTCTTTATGCTTCATGCTTTAAACATTTTACACAGCGTCTTTTCTTTGTAAGGAATGTTAACGAGCACTTATGTTGATGTATGCTTACTTTGGATGTATTAGAATATGATTATAATTGTCTAATTCAATCTTAGCAATCTTGGGCAACATGCTATCATTTACATATGGAATGGGGAGGCATAGAACACTAAATTATGCTTCTCATTTCCTCGTTTTAGTTTTCCTGATTATAGGGAAAGTGGGTGGTGAGAGATAGGAGAATTTTGTATGTTGTCATGTGTTTGGAAGTGTACTGGCCACTGCTGAACTTATATGTAATGCTGGGTGACCAGGGACATGCTACGGTCCATCTCTAGGCTTCAGGGTTTTTTTTTATCCAAAGTAGAAGGATGTGTTTAACAATCTAAGTCTTACCCAGATCACAAAGGCAGAGCAAATGCTTTTCTTCCACTTTCAACGTGGCCCTCCTCCACACCAATATGCTATAGTCACACAGCTGCGATTTTTCTAAAAATGGACACGCTATAAATGTTAAAACAGTGCGTGTTAGAGAATAGTCAGTGTTGATCCAAAAAGGGAAAACCCCATTCCGCTAAGGGATAAACATTACAGCCTTGGCTGCCACTCAGAATCAAACCATTTCAGAACAGAAGCTATCCAGAGACACTGTTTAAGAGACTGTATCTACATATATTTAGCAACCAAATAAGATTTAAACTTGGAGGTATATTAGCTGAACGGAGCATGTAGATGCATCTTGGATTTTTCTCTGTGACACCACTTCATAAACGATCACGGGCAGTTCTGTGCAACTCCCGTGTGGTGTGTGTTGAAGTACTCTGTGAACATTTTCTTACTAAGCTTCAGGCTCAAGGAGAAAAGAGACCCAAAACATCCATTTTCTTATTCACTTTTAAAATTCCCTTCATTTGTATTACAGGTGTGCATAAATTATAGTATCAAACTATGATACAATCTCATATTAGTTACTAGTTTTTTTGTGTGTGTTTTTGAGATTTGTTTTTATTTTATGGGTTTGACTGCTTGTCTGAGCACTGTGTGCATGCAGTTCCTGTGGTGGTCAGAAGAGGGCGCGTATCCCGTGGAGCTGGAGACACAGACTGTTGTGAGCCCTCTTGTGGGTGCTGGGAACAGAACACAGACGTTAACAATGTCTATCACTGCGCAGATCTCAAAACTTAAACCATGGTGTTTGACCCAGCAAGGAAAGCTCTTGCAGGTGATCAGCGTGCTTCCTTGAAGCTGGGGAATTCATAGAAGCAAGGGAATGCAGGAATCTCTGTTTTAAGTCTGGCCCCTCCATCTTCTTTAAGGGTCCAACTGTGATGAGACCTTCCTGTCAGCCTTCTTTAAGGGCCCAGCTGATAGCATGAGGAAAGTCTTTCTTTTATTTCCAATCTATTTTAATTCCTTTAAAAACAGATTTGTCTTATTGTTTTAAATTGTGTGTATTTGTGTGTGTGTGTGTGTGTGTGTGTGTGTGTGTGTGTGTGTGTGTGTCCCTGCCTGTGGGTGAGTACACATGAGTGCAGGTGCCCATGGAGGCCAGAAATAGTGAATCCCTCTCTGTACCTGGAGTTACAGGTGTTTGTGAACTCCCTGTTGTAGCTGCCAGGAAAAGAACTCAGGTCTTCTCTAAGAGCAGGAAGTGCTCTTAAGCACTGAACCGTCTCTCCAACCCTCCATTCCCCATCCCCCCAGTTAAAAACTCCATATCTTTGCCATAATATATAACATCAACACAAGTTTGACAGCCCACCCACTTTGTTGTATTAGATAGAACCAAGGCCCCACCCTTCAGGTGATGGGATTGTATGAGTGGGGGCCACTGCAGCTCATTTTAGAAATCCTCGTGCCAGTCCACCTTCATGGAGTTCTTCCAATAACCAATACAACCCTCCCTCTTCCTCCCAAATACCTCCCCTCTCATTTTCCCATTATCTGTAAGTATATTTATCTTGATATGTCCCTCGTGGTCACTGTGTGTGTGTGTGTGTGTGTGTGTGTGTGTGTGTGTGTTTACTGTCTATACTGCTATGTGCTTTACAACTTGTTCACTTTAACTGCTATTTGAAAGTTCATTGAATGCATGTTTATAAGATATATTTATCCAGTCTCATGTTAATAGATACTTGCGTTGTTTCTAGATTTTTTTGCTATTGTAAAAAATGCTGAGATGGGCATTTTTATATATGTCTCCTGTAGGTGGATAAGATGTATTTTGAGAATATATGTAGGAATGAGATTTTCAGGTCACAGAATATATGAATTTAATTTTAAGTACAGAATATCAAACATTTTCAAATTCACATTTCCCTCAGGAGCAGATAGATCCTATCGCTAACGCTTGGCATAGATATATTTTTACTTTTTTTTTTTGCCTATAAAAAGCATGAAAATTGGTACCCTATTCTGGCCTTAATTTGCATTTCTCTGCCATCTCAGTGAGAATTTTAAACATGCCTTCCTAGGTTTGCTAGCCATGCACTTCTATGACATCTGTTTGTGGCTTTGCTGGTGCTTGACTGAGCTGTTATCTTAATATTTACTTGTAGGCATTTGTTTAGACGCACGGTCTTCCTTTTGTTATAAACGTAAGGAAGGTGGAGATGATTGCCCAGTCTCTTTATCTGTGGATTGGAAGGATAAAGTGAGGTGCTGCTCTCACTTCTGAGAGCTGATGAGAGACATGAAGATGGGAAACCCTATGTAAAGGCTCTGCACACTGCAAAGCAACTGGTGCTTTGCTTTAGGGGTAAAATGAGGTTGAAAATTAGGTAATTGTTATTTTTATATTTTAGTAACTATAAAAACATTCCTTTCAGTTGGGAGGCACCACAGTGGAGTTGATTGGTCGAATGCACAGATGTTTATTCTGGATTGATGAGCCCAAAATTGTGCTTTGACCAATCGCTAATTCTGGGACCTTAAGTGATTTACATAACCCTTATGCCTCAGTTTCCTTATCTGTCAAATGGGAAGAGAGATAGCATATATTCCATTTGAATTTTAAAGATTAAGTGAATTAATACTAAGTATTGTTCAGCACTTAGTATTTGATGAGAGTATTACTTGACTGGAATTTCTACCTCCTTCTGAATGCCAGGTCAGTATACTTGTGATAAAATGGAAGAGAACTACTATCCCACACTCTTTTTTTCTTCTGGAGCTGAGGACTGAACCCAGGGCCTTGCGCTTGCTAGGCAAGCGCTCTACCACTGAGCTAAATCGCCAACCCCTATCCCACACTCTTATGTGTGTGCATTCTTCTAACATCGAGTCATTTCTAACAAATCAAAATTAGATTTTTTTTATGAATATCTCTGAGTTAAAGACCAACAGCTGGTGGAAAGCTGAGCCTAGGTCACTAACATATACACATAATAAAATAATATAAAGGACATGCTATATGATCCATAATTCCGGCTAGAAGCTCTCTTTCAGCTTTCCTTAATAGCCTGTGCCTCTGTAAGGAATGTTGAATTACTCCAGGCTGCTCAAGAAAGCGTGACACCAACACCTGACAGAACTTAAATTGAACTGCTTTGTGAGTCTGAAATCACATTGTAAGGCAGTAGTCATTATCCAAGTAAAATGGACGCCAATTATTGTAACAAAGAAAAGCAGTATTGCCCTGTATTGGCTAGCTTTCCCTAACTAATAAATTGTATTCACTCCAATTTTTCTGCCTTTGCCTTTGTTCTGCAGAGGGTGCTGAATCTGTAGATACTCTTATCCGCTCCTGACAGACAGAGTATGATTCTTCTGGTGGATATATTTTTAGCAGCCATTAAAGCCTATGTATCCCACTCTTCTGGGCGAACATCACCCCACAGTATTCAGAACCACCTGCGTTCAGCCTTCAGGGGACTGAATGGCTTTGCCTGTGGTTGCGCTAGGAACCAGAGGCATAAACATCGCGCTCTGTGTGTAAGCTTGTGAGGGCAGCTAATTAGGCTACTACGAGTATTAATAATGCATGATGTTATAAACAAAAACACTTCCCAGTTTCAAGGCACATGCTTTCATTTCCTCTTCCCATCCTCTTACTCTGAACTCTGAGCTCATCCAAAGGACAAAAGAGCAGAGGAAGGTGGCCCTTCTCCAACTGGTACTGGATTCTGAAAGGCAGAAGAAATTGATAGTATTATTACGCCTTGTGGAATGTCTGGAGCTAGAGTTTCTGAAAAAGGTTTGATCCAAGATATGGGTCTCATTAGAGACATTCGAATTCATTTTTCGCCTTAAGAATAAGGGGGAGTTTGATTTGTGCCCAGGTAACTTTGGAAAGACTTGGCTTTGCTTTCCTTTCATCCCGGGGAAAATAGACAAATTAATGTCTGCAGGGTACGCTATCACTTGATATAACACAGTTTGTAGGCTAAATCTTTAACAGAGGCTTAATATGATCATATTAATGCCATAAAAGCACACTGGCTTAAAAAATACACCATCGACATCGTCATCGTCATCGTCATCGACATCGTCATCATCATCATCGTCGTCGTCATCATCATCGTCGTCGTCGTCATCATCATCATCGTCATTGTCATCGTTGTCTTCATCAATCATCATCATCCTCATCTGTCCTGGCTCTTGAGGCTTAGGTCAGCAATTTCTGATAAGATCTCTCACACAATTACAGTGAGGCAGCTGCAGAGCTGAGGTCATAAGAAAGTTCGCCTGTACTAGACACCCATCTCTCAGGATCGGCTCCCTCGGGTCTCTTCCATGTAGCAATAGGAAATCGAAGAGCAATCCCAGACAATGGGGTGGCATAAGGGTACAAAGAGGAAAGGAGACAATGCAAATGATCTCTAGGGAAAAGCTATAGTGCTGCTCTTCTGCCCTTTAAGAAGTCTTCGGGAAACCCGCTGTAAGAAACACAGGGGTTTAAGGAAGGCAGTTGCCAGTTAACTACTTTTCATGTTTTACATCTTGGCTGAAACATCACACTCCTCGGGTCACCTTTGAAAGGACCTGCCATTAGATTATGTTCCATTGCATTTTTTCTTTCACAGCGTTTGTAATTTCACATCTCTATGACTACCGACTTAACGTGTCGCCAAGACCACATTGAACCCCACAAAGTCAGGGTTTGCATGCTCTGTGTTGATTCTCTGGACTTCTCTCCCTCTCCCCTCTCATTTTAAAGCACATGGATTTCAAAACAACTGCTGGTTTATGCCGCAGCGTGAACCGGAATTACACTTTTATGCGTGTGGCCATACTCCTTGGAGTTTATCTATGATGAACTAGAGACGAAAAACTTGAACAGCACCTTCACATTTTCTGTGTTCAGATAAGGAAAGGCCTATAGTTGGGATCAGCAGAGCCAGATCTCAAAGGGTTGGAAAGTCTATAAAACGCAGTGTTGGCGGCTGAGAATTCTAACTGTACGCCGTATGCATCAATGCTCTGAATCTGTTCTGGGTGTAGTCAACTCAAGCACTAGCCTAAATGGGAACAGAAACCCAGCACTTTCAGTTTCCCAGCAGTAATAACGCTAATTCCAGGTCAGGTGTCTATCATTTTCTGAGACTTAGAGAGTTAATGACAGAGAGATAAGGGGTTAAAAACTGTGTTCTGGGTTGGGGATTTAGCTCAGTGGTAGAGCTCTTGCCTAGGAAGCGCAAGGCCCTGGGTTCGGTCCCCAGCTCCGAAAAAAAGAACAAAAAAAAAAAAATAACTGTGTTCTGAACATGAGATTGTTAGGCGATTTGGAGTGCAAGGGAAGCATGGCTGTATTCGTACTTAAGAGAAATATTCCAGACGGTGGGTGGAGTCTAGGATACACTTTATGGGTGGTGTGAGCACACCAGTCAGAAAGCTACTAGAAACGGCCAAGCTGTGACTAGCAGATAAGCCAAGAACGGAGGCAAGATTCTAGAACAGCAGAAGCACCAGCAGACAAGATTTAGAGTTGTGTCAGGCCTGTATTTTAAAAATTCCAGGATGTACTTCTGTGTCTCGGCTGAGAATGCGAGAGGTGCCTTTAAATCTATGACAGGCTGTTGAAGAAAGATGGATTAAAATTATTCTGAGACCCCAGTGGCAGGAGCAAGAGGGGAAACTACAGACCATGAGGTCTATGCTCGGAGCTGGGAAGTGTGTGTTTCTGAGCTGTGTAGACAGTAGGAATTTCCTGACTGAAAAAAAAAACATACACACCCCTGTACACACACACACACACACACACACACAGAGAGAGAGAGAGAGAGAGAGAGAGAGAGAGAGAGAGAGAGAGAGAGAGAGAGAGAGACAGAGAGAGAGAGAGAGAGAGAGAGAGAGAGAGAGAGAGAGAGAGAGAGAGAGAAAACATCTGTCAACATCGGATGTCTTCTTCGGTTATAGTCCATTTTTTTTATTTTGATCTCAGAGCTCACTGATTTGCCTAGACTGGCAGCCAAGCACACTTCAGGGTTTCCCCCATCGCAGCATGTCCAACTCTGGGATTACAGACCTGTGTCATCTCTCACTCTTACATGAGCACTGGGTATCTAAACTTAATCCTTCAGCTGGCAGCACGATGACTGAAGAGTTAACAAGTAAGAGGAAATGCTTTCTGATTGAGCTGATGGCATCCTGTCTCTAGGATATTATTCACCTCCCCCCTCTAATTGGATCCCTCTTGAAAGACCACCATTTGCATGAGTTTCTAAACGCTGTGAGAAATTAGCCACAATTCCGAGGTGGTGGTGCTTGATGCTTTCTCCAGACTAGTGCTGGAAGGTGGGAGGGGATAATTAATTCCTGTGGATGCTGGATGGGGGTGAAATTGGTCTCCAAATAAACATGATTCATTGCTTATTGGAGAAACTGAAAAGTTCCGCTGGAAATGCAATGGAACTCTATTATGGGGCAGTTATTGGTATTGTAATTGGTTCTCAATGAATGCAATTACAAAGCCATTTAGGAAAGAGTATGACTGGGGAGTGTGTTTGCTTGCACTTAACCTTTGGATGCCTCAACAGTGCTTTGTAAAGGGTTCCTCCCAAACCCTGGGCTCTGTTGACTTCTAGAACCTATCACAATGCCTAGAACGTTTGGTGGTCCTTGCTAGTATTGACTGACATCTCATTTTGCAGTCTGCTGTGTGTGTTTGCCCACTGGATGCAGTGTCTCAGAAACTGGTTATAGTTGTTTTTACTGTTATGTGTGTCCTCTGAACCCGGGTGCCTGTTCCTTATCGGATGTCACCCGACACACCCCCTCAACATCCTACTTAAAGTGAAGATGCTACTAGAATTGAGCCATGTTGAATAAATCTTCCCAGGAGGCTATCACACACGATAAAGAGGCCCGTTGTAGAATTTCCGTGGGAGACTGGAGCTGAAATGGGACCCAGAGCGAACAGCTTGAGGCCACACCCATCACTCCATATGGAGACTAAACAGTACTCCCACTATGTCTTTAAAGAACTTACACATTTGTCTCTCCAGAAGACAGCACTTGAGTCGGAAACACAGAGAAGAAACTGTGTGGTGTCAAAAGAGAAATATACCAAAAGAAAACAAGTCTTTTACTCCTTGCTCTAATCTCTCTAGTCCAGGTACTGGGCCAATAGAATAGGAAGAAAGTAGAGAAAGAATTCGCGGTCAGCATCCACAGCAAGGTCTAAGGAGGACCAGAGGGGAGTAGGCAGTTGAGACAGAAATGGGGAGGAAGGAAAGAGAAACATCTTTCAGAAACGAGGTTCCCGTCTTCTTTGAGATTGGAAAAAAATAAAGTGGCTGGGAAGGAGGGGAACTGTTCGTGGAGAGCAGCTGGGTTAAAAGACCAGCGGATCGGTCAAAGGGTGGAGAAGGAGGTCCAGCATAACGTACTGGAAATGGATGGGGAGAAATGAAATTATTCCCATGTGTGTTCATGCTGAACGCAGACTTTGTTAAGCTGCGTCCATGGACATTGTAGATGTCCCTGAAGACTTTGTAAGTGGGCAGGGATCTGCCGACCCCGTCATTAGAGCTATCTCTCCTTTCCTGGTCTTCCCTAAGGCAACAGAGTGGTGGTCTAACTTCATTTTGGTGCTTGTTCATTCTCTTCTCTCTGGATGGAAACTTGTATATCTCTTTGCAGACTCTGCTTCCATACCCCCCTTTAGTGATATAGGGCGTCTTTGCACAATCTCTCTGGGTTTCTTTTTTTCCAAGAAATAAGATCTGCAGGTGAGTCAATAGATGGACCGTCCTCTGATTTGACACACTTTTATTTAGGTTAAAAGAAAGCGGGAATTGTGCTCAGCAAAGAAAGCGAAGGCAGGGTGGTAAGGGAACCCTGGACTCAAACAAAAACATCAGTGGGGCGCCTTGGCTGTTAGACATGAAAACCGCATGCATGGTGACTTTTGGTAAGTGCTTTTTATAGCTTCTTTGAAAGCTTCCGGTGAATTTCCTGTTGGGGGACATTGTATCCAACTGACTGAAAGTTGCAGAGCTCCTGCTTTATTCCACAGACGATTTTCCAACATGGCTCCATGTTCTCATTTGCTTTCAATCAATAAGCTCGTCTAGAAAAGTAAAAACACAATATTGACAGATTAAGGCAGTAATGGAAGAGATTTGACTGGACTCAGCTGAAAGAATCCTTTGTAAGGGCCTTCCGTGATAAGACTGGTAGATTTAATAATTCTAAACTCCGATGGTCTTCGGATGGTCGCCATTCCGCAGCCTATTCAGGTGTGCAGTCTTCCAAGGCAGGGACCATGGTTATTAGCGCCAAACCACATTTCCAGTCAGTTTTCTCTCTACCCGTGTTTCCACTCCTGGAGTCTTGGCGCCTCCTAGGTATCTTTGCTTTTAATCTGTGCCTTCGATCTGTTGCTGATGCCATAAGTGATGTGGTAGCAAACTGCAGTCTGACGATTCACTGTCTGCTCGCTGGGTGAATGGATGAGCTGTAGAAAGACATCGTGCTGCTCTCAAGGTTTGGAGCAACAGGAATATTATTGCTGTAAACATCCAGGTTCAAGGTTTGATGTAGCATCTTTCCAACAGTTGGAGAAGTAAGCACAATAGTTGCATCATCTGGTAAAATGTTTGCTTTTAGCAAACTTGCCAAGCTTCTCAAATAGGTGCATAAGTTTGAGTTTCCATCACTTATAACTGGAAATTCTTGCTGTTCCATATCCTTGCCAGCATTTGGTGTTCATCATTCGGGCTCCGGCCATTCTAATAGGTGTTTAGTAGTATCTTGGTATTTGTAATTCTCTAATGAAAGATACTGTTGATTATCTTTTTGTATGTTTGATGTATGTGTAACTTCTTTTACATACTTTTGGAAGGTTTATTAATTTATTATTTATTTGCATTCATGTCTGAGTGTATGGTCATATGTATATGTGGGTATGCTTTCCTGTAAATGAGTGGAAAAACCAGAAGAGGGGGTTCAGTTTCTCTCTCTCTCTCTCTCTCTCTCTCTCTCTCTCTCTCTCTCTCTCTCTCTCTCTCTGCCCATTCCTTAGAAACAGGGTCTTCTTTCTCTGAAACTGGAGCTAACATTTTCTATGCCAGTGCAGAAGCCAGCAAATGTCAGCGTTCTGTGACCGTCAGAGCTGGCATTATAGGTGGATGCACACTGGATGCATAGCTCTCGTTATGTGGACGCTGGGATCTGAATGTCTTTGCGATTGCACAGCATGAAATCTTAACTTCTGAGGACCTCTCCATCCTCTTGTGCACATGTTTAAACCAAGTTTTTGTTGCTCATTTTTCTTTCTCTTTTTTCTTTTCTTCTATTGGATATTTTCTTTATTTGAATTTCACATGATGTCCCCTTTCCCAGTTTCCCCTCCAGAAACACCACTATCCCCTCCCCCACCCCTGTCTACATGAGGGTGCTGTCTCACCCACACACCCATCCTCCCCCACCTCCCTGCCCTGGCATTTCCCAAAAAGGGGCATCGAGCTTTCACAGGACCAAGGTCCCCTCCTCCCACTGATGCCCAACAAGGCCCATCCTCTGCTATATATGCGGCTGGAGCCATGGGGAGAGTTCTTTGTGTGGTCTTTTACATAGTAGAAGTTTTAAGTTACAGTGACATCCAGATAGTCGGTTATTTCTTTCACGAGTCATCTCTTTGGTGTTGTATATAAAAAATTGTTTCTACACCTCTGATGACCTAGACCTTCTATTAAGTTAATCTAGTCTTCTGTTCACATTGCCTTAACAGTCAGGAAGCAGAGAGCAGACAGGGAGTGGGGCCAGGCTGTCAGGCTTCAAGACTGATCCTCCCACTCCCAACTCAGTCTTTCAGTAAGATGCGACTTCCTAAAGTTTCTATCACCTTCCAACATCACCACCATATAGGAGCAAACTGCTCAAACACATGATCCTATGAGGACATTTTACATTAAAACTAGAATACCACACTGTCGCAGGCACCCAAAGGTAATGAAAGTGATATTATATTTTCCATTTTTTGGATATTTAATTACATTTCAAATGTTATCCCCTTTCCTGGTTTCCCCTCTGAGAAAACCCCATATCCCACTCCCACTCCCCCTGCTTCTATGAGGGTGCTCCCCCACCTACCTATCCACTCCCTTCTGCTTTTCCACCCTGACATTTTCCTACATGAAGGCATCTAGCCTTCACAGGACCAAGGGCCCCTCCACTGATGCCAGATAAAGCCATGTTTTGCTACATATGTAGCTGGAGCCATGGGTCCCTCCATGTGTACGCTTTGATTGATGGTTTAGTCCTTGGGGTCGCTAGGAGATCTGGTTGGTTGATGTTGTGGTTGTTCCTATGGGGTTGCAAATCCCTTCAACTCCTTCAGTCCTTCCCCTAGCTCCTCCACTGGGACCTCTGTGCTCAGTATAATGGTTGGCTGCGAGCATCTACCTCTGTATTTGTCAGGCTCTAGCAGAGTCTCTCAGGAGACAGCTCTGTCAGGCTCCTGCCAGCAAGCACTTGTTGGCATCAGCAATAGTGTCTGGGTTTGGTGGTTGCATATGGGATGGTTTCTACTTCACACTTTGTCCCTGTATTTCCTTTAGACAGGAGGGATTCTGGATTAAAATTTTGGAGATGAGTTGGTGGCCCCATAGAGACCTAACCTCTGGATATGGTCTTTATAGTGTCTCCCTCCCCTTTGCTGGCTATTTCAGCTAATGTCATCCTCACTGGGTCCTGGGAGCCTCTTGCTTTCCTGGCATTGGGGACTTTCAAGTAGCTACACCTAGTTCTCCATCCCCCATTGCTACACACCTCTGTCCAATTTCCTGACCCTCTGTATATCACCCCTGTCTCCTCCCACACCCAATTCTGCCCCACTTTTCCCACTCCCCTCCTTTCTTCTTCCTAAGTCCCTCATACTCTCCACCTCCCATGATTATTTTGTTCCCCTTCTAAGAAGGATTGAAGCACCCACACTTTGATCTTCCTTTTTCTTGGCCTTCATATGCTTTGTGAGTTGTATTGTGGGTATTCCAAGCTTTTGGCCTAATACCCACTTACCAGTGAGTGCATACCATGTGTGTTCTCTTCTGTTTGGGCTAACTCACTCAGGATGATGTTTTCTAGTTCCATCCATTTGCCTAAGAATTCTATGAAGTCATTGTTCTTAATAGCTGAGTACTACTGAATTATGTAAATGTACCACATGTTTTGCATCTACTCCTCTGTTGAGGAACATCTGGGTTGTTTTCAGTTTCTAGCTATTGTAAATAAGGCTGCTATGAACATAGTGGAGCATGTGTCCTTATTACATGTTAGAGCATCTTTTTAGTATATGCCCAGGAGTTGTATAGCTGGTACTCAGGTAGTACTATGTCCAACTTTCTGAGGAACCTCCAGACTGATTTCCAGAGTGGTTGTACCAGCTTGCAATCCCACTAACAGTGGAGGAGTGTTCTTCTTTCTCCACATCCTTGCCAGCATCTGCTGTCACCTGAGTTTTTTTATCTTAGCCATTCTGACTGGTGTGAGGTGGAATCTCAGGGTTGTTTTGATTTGCATTTCCCTGATGACTAAGGATGTTGAACATTTCTTTAGTCCATTCTAGATTCCTCAGCTGAGAATTCTTTGTTTAGCTTTGTACTCCATTTTTAATAGGGTTATTTGGTTTGCTGGAGTCTAATTTCTTGAGTTCTTTGCACATATTGGATATTAGCCTTTCATCAGATGTAGGATTGGTAAAGATCTTTCCCAACCTGATGGTTGCTATTTTTGTCCTAATGACAGTGTCCTTTGACTTGTAGAAGTCTTTCAGTTTTATGAGGTCCCATTTGTTGGTTGTTGATCTTAGAGAATAAGCCATTGGTGTTCTGGTTAAGAAATTTCCCCCTGTGCCCATGTGTTCAAAGCTCCTCCCCACTTTTTCTTTTATTAGATTCAGTCTATCTGCCTTCATGTGGAGGTTCTTGATCTACTTGGACTGGAGCTTTGTACAAGGAGATAAGAATGGATCAATTTCCATTCTCCTACATGCTGACTGACAGTTGAACCAGCACCATTTGTTGAAAATGCTGTCTGTTTTCCACTGGATGGTTTTAGCTCCTTTGTCAAAGATCAAGTGGCCATAGGTGTGTGGGTTCATTTCTGGGTCTTCAGTTCTATTCTATTAATCTATCTGCCTGTCTCTGTACAAATACCATGCAATTTTTAACACTAATGCTCTGTAATACAGCTTGAGGTCAGGAATGGTGATTTCCCCTGAAGTTCTTTTATTGTTGAGAATAGTTTTCACTCTCCTGGGGTTTTTGTTATTTCAAATGAATTTGCAAATTGCTCTTTCTAACTCTATGAAGAATTGAGTGGGGATTTTGATGGGGATTGCATTGAATCTGTAGATTGCTTTTGGCAAGATGGCCATTTTTACCACATTAATTCTGCCAGTCCATGAGAATGGGAGATCTTTCCATCTTCTGAGAGACATGTTCAATTTCTTTCTTCAGAGACTTGATGTTCTTGTCATATATAGATCAAAAATCCTACACAATCATCTCATTAGATGCTGAAAAAAGCATTTGACAAATCTCAACACCACTTCATGTTAAAAGTCTTGGAATGATGAGGAATTCAAGGTCCATACTAGACATAGTAAAAACAATATACAGCAAACTAGTATCAAACTAAATGGAAAGAAACTTAAAGCAATCCCATTAAAATCAGGGACTTGACAAGGCTGCCCACTCTCTCCCTATCTATTCAATATAGTACTCAAAGTCCTAGCCAGAGCAATCAGACAACAGAAGGAGGTCAAAGGGATACACATTGGAAAGGAAGAAGTCAGAATATCACTATTTGCAGATGATATGATAGTGTACTTAAGTGACCCTAAAAGTTCCACCAGAGAACTCCTAAGCCTGACAAACAACTTCAGCAAAGTGGCTGGATATAAAATTAACTCAAACAAATCAGTAACCTTTGCTTACTCAAAGGATAAACAGGCTGAGAGAAAAATTAGGGAAATGACACCCTTCACAATAGTCACAAATAATAGAAAGTATCTTGTTGTGACTCTAAGCAAGTGAAAGATAGTGATACTATTATCAAACAGATAGTAGTATGTCTCCTGACCACTCTATCTATAATGCTCCCAGGGTTCAGTCATGGGGCCTCCATCCTGATTACCTAACTTCATTCCAACCTCCTTCCTCTAACTCCATATCTAAAGACCAGAGTCAGTTTAAATTCCTACCATTGTAATACTCACAATAAGAACAAAATTCTACTTGTGCCTTCATAGGGATCAGTCATATTAAAATCAGCACTGTGCTTAGATTTATGGTTTTGTACATGGATATTCAAATTTTCTAACATTATTTGTTAAAAATCTGTTTGTGTGTCTCTTTTGTTGCCTTTGTCCTTGTCTCAAGATGATTTGACTCTATATGGGCCTATTTTTCTTTTATCTGTTTTGTTTGATTGTTCACCAAGTTTTCTTTAATATCACACACAGTTTGGTTTAGAGTTAGTCTAGAAATTATATATTGTCAGTCTTTTGACTTTGTTCTTTTTCAGTGTAAAATTTGTCTATTTGTCTTTTCATGTGTTTAGAATAAATGTTGATAGCCATAGGGTAAATAGTTGAGATTTCTAATCATTACTAGTGGGATTTACCCATCAAATTAGGGAAAAAAATGAGACTTTGACAGCATTAAATGCTCCTTTCATTGGACATAGAATCATCTTCATTTATTTATTTAGTTAATATTTTTCAGATGAATTTATCCATTTGTCCTCACAGAGATCATGTTTGTTTTTTAAAAGACTTATTTTAACTTTTAATTTTGTGTACACATGTCTCTGTGTGAGAACATGTGCATTGCCCACAGGCCACAAGAAGGTGTCTGATCTCCTGGAGCTGCAGTTAAAGGTAGATGTGAACTGGTATGTAAGTACTGGGAACCAGACTAAGGCTCTTAACTAATGAGAAATCTCTCCAGTTCTTGTATGCTTATGCTAGATAATTTACATCTATATATTCCAGTTTTTAGAGATCATCAGGAATAGTGTTATAGTCTTAATATCTAATTTTGTTTACTCACTGTTGGCCTAACTAAAGTTGCCAACTTTCCTCTAAAAAAGGTGCTTTAATCATGAAGTCTTGCTATAACTGCTTATTAGTCCCTCAAGGCACTTTATGTCAATTCATATTCTCTACGTGGTTAATCATCTGACCTTTGAATAAAGAGTTATGTTTCTGGTCTGGAGAGATGGCTCAGTGGTAAAGGATCCTCAGTGCTCTCAGAGGACCAGAGTTTGGTTCCCAGCCCCTGCGTCAAGCCGTTCATAACTTCCTGTGACTTGGTTTCTAGGAGATTTAATCCCCTCTTCTGGTTTCCATGGGCACCTAGCTGCACATGTGCTCACATGCACATGCCTTGACACACATGCACAAAATAGCATAAACTTTAAAGGTTGTTGAGGACACGAGAGTCCTTGTATTCACAGATAAGCATTAGGAAAGCCAGAAATGTTAAACATCCATGGGTGTCTCCTCGATAGAGGAAATAAAAACCTGCATCCCTACCAGGAAGCTGGATGTGGATGCTGTTAATGACCCCGTGACCTTTTGCTCTCTGTAGAGGCAGACCTCAACCAATTCTGCCAGAATGTTTTACTCCAGACTCTCTCTTCCTAGGCTTTTATCTTTAGCTCCAAGGTAATAGAGCCCATCCTTAGAGGAGAGAGCCTGCTGACCTGTACTCCCTCTTAGAGACCACATGAGATTTTATGCCTTTAAGCTGTAGAACCTATCTTCATGGTCACATGTGCTCTGCAGAGGACTTTCTATGCAGTCACCTGTCTAGCTTTATAGTACACCTGGAATTGAAGTGAGTTTTTGCCTGGAATCTTTCCCCCCCAAATTATACTGTGTTTAAATATGTTTGGCATCAGATCCTAGGAGTTTGATCCAGTCTAAGTCAAACTGAGCCGTGTTTTTCGTCTCGCCTCTTTGTGGACAGTGTAGTTAGCAGCACTGCTTCTTGTAAGGGTCCCAACACAGGGTTGATTTCTCCCCACTTTCTCTAACATTTCCTTCTCATCACAGCCTGTAGGGTTTCCAGGTTGATTTTGAAATCCATCATGTGCTTTAATCATACTTTTGCCAGGAAAACTTTGACTATTGCACCACCAATGATCATGGTGGCTGTATGGTATTGTGTGTGTTTTACTGAGGTGAAAAGGTTTCCCTCTGATCCCAGCTTGGTGAAGAGTCTTCAGGATGAGCATGTGTTGGGTTCTTTCAAGTGGTTTTTCTGTACCTATTGATATCTTCGTTTTGTTTCTTTAGCTAGATGGTGCGATTGATCACATTAGTTCGTTTTCAAATGTTGAACCTGTCTGGCAGTCTCAGAATAAGTTCCACTTGATAGTGGTGTATAATCCTCTTTAATCTTTTTAAATGCAATTTGTCAACATAATGTTTTGATTTTCACATCTCTGTTCATAAGATAAATCACTCTCTTAGCTCCTTGTAACATCTTTGGTTTTGATATTAGGTTAACATTGACCTTTTGCTTCCATGTTTTGGAGGAGACT
This sequence comes from Rattus norvegicus, assembly GCF_021556685.1. NCBI lineage: Eukaryota > Metazoa > Chordata > Mammalia > Rodentia > Muridae > Rattus > Rattus norvegicus. Next base: position 123,675,808 of record NC_141539.1, on the reverse strand, counting down.
GTAGGCAATCAGTGTCACTTCTTCCTTAAATACTTGATATGCATCACTAGTGAACTCTAGCTCTGATGCCTTTTGCTGGGGTAGATGAAGTATTGATTACATTTTTAATAGATATATCCCTATCCAGACTGGCCATTTCTTCAAATAATGCTATACCCTTTCATAGATAATGCAACTCATTTACGATAGCAATAAACCATGGTACATTCCTTTGTTCTGTCCCTTGCGTCTTTTCTGTCAGTGATGTCACTTGCACACACACACACACACACACACACACACACACACACACTAGGTAATTTATACACATACATATACAACTATGTGTAGGCAAATAATGCCAATATTTTATTTTGAATGAATAAATCTGCTATATCAATTAAGTTTAAGAGACAGGGAAGTGTGGATTTTACTTGAATTTACTCCTTCTCTAGTGCTCTTTTTCTAAACGTAGATCTGAGTTTGACATATGTCAGTTTTGATTCTCTCCAAGAACCATTGTCATGACAAGCAGTCCTGCTGGGGGTGTCATCTCTAAACTTTACTTTGAGGAAGTCTGTGTTTATCTTTTACTTTTGAAGGATAATTTAATGTAGAATGGAATTCTAGATTGGTGTTTTCACTAGCCTAAGATTTTCTCTCAATACTTAAAATATTTTCCTCTACCTTTCTTTCTTGCATGGCTTTCTAAGGAGCTCGATATAATTATTGTTTCATTCCTTCAGAGAGAAGCTTATTTATCCTCTGAAAAATTTCAAGGTATATTCTTAGTCCTTGATTTTATCAAGTGTAATGATATAATGCTTTAGTGTTAATTCATTTGGTTTCCTGTGGGGGCATTTTAGTGTTTCCTATGTGGATTTTGTCTTATTTTATATTCGTCTTTATTGGCATTCTCTGACTGAGTATCTGCTTTTGTGTCTGACATTAGATTAGGGAGTTTCTCAGTTATTACTTCTTTGAACACTGTATCTGTGCCTTCCTCTTTTCTCCCCCTGACATTGCCACTGTATATTACCCTTTCTAACCCTGATATGTATGCTTTGAGATTCTGTGACACTGCATCTTTTCTTAAAAAACAAACAAACAAAAACAAAAAAACCCTAGTCTTTTATTCATGAATGAAGATACAAAGTTTGGGGTTTAGTTAATAAGAAATCAGAAATCCATTTACATAAGACATGTGAGCATCAAGCATTCCAGCCAAGAAAAACCTAGGAAAGGGGACTAAGAAAACATCGAAATTTCTTATGGGTCATGCTTGACTAATAAGTAACTTAGGGTACTAACATAGGATGTGACCAACACAAAGACATACTATGCTGATATCTTAGTCAGGGTTTATACTCCTGCCCAAACATCATGACTAAGAAGCAAGTTGGGGAGGAAAGGGTTTATTCAACTTACACTTCCATATTGCTGTCCATCACTAAAGAAGTCAGGATTGGAACTCAAACAGGTCAGGAAGCCGGAGCTGATGCAGAGGCCATAAAGGAATGTTACTTACTGACTCGCTTCCCCTGGCTTGCTCAGCTTGCTCTCTTATGGAACCCAGGACCACCAGCCCAGGGATGGCACCACCTACAATGGACTCTTCCACCCTCGATCACTAATTGAAAAAATGCTTTACAGCTGGATCTCATGGAGGCATTTCCTTAAGAGAGACTCCTTTCTCTGTGATAACTCCAATTTGTGTCAAGTTGACACACAAAGCCAGTCAGTACGGATGGATTCCCACTTCTGCCATAATGGTAAGATGGTCTATGATGAGGAACATAAGTGTTTCTTATTTCATCTTGTTGATGCATGAGAGACAAATTGAATCACTCCATGGTTATATTATAGTCATTATTTTTGATGAAAAACTACCCTAGTTCAAGCATTGACTAGATATGGAGTCATTGCGATATATCAGTTACTTTTGCACAGTTGCCACCAAAAATACCTTAGTAAACAATTCAAAGCAGAAGAGAGACTTAATTTGGCTCACAGCATCACAGTGTTTGGTCCACAGTTGTTTGACTCCATGAACTTGGGAACAACATAGTAGTTCCAGGGGTATATGGAGACTCTCATCACAGACAGATTAAAAAAAGGAACCATATTCAGATATAACCTTCAAAAGTACACTTCCATTGACCCAGTTCCTCCAGCTAGACATCACGTCATGTTTCTACCACTTCCCAAAAATAGTGCCACCAGCTGGGGTCCAAGTGTTCAATGCTCAACTCTGTAGATAGCATTTATTTCAAAACCACAGCATGTAAGAGTTAACAGTACTTCAAGAGGCAGATATATTTGCTTCTCAAATGGGCAAAATACCCTTTCTTATCACTTGCTATAGGTAACAGTCTAACCTTCTTAACAAACTTCATCCAAAAACCCATGGACATATTGTGATAGCCTTTGTTACTGTTTTTAAAGGGAAGTAGTTAATGAAAAAAATATATTAAATGGGATTCGACTACTTTAGAAAGCATAAGGCTTCCAGAAGCTTTGGGGAGCATGTCTACTTGGTGACTCCAAAACGTGTAAGTAGAAGCCCTCTAGTGGAAGGTTCCAGAACCACTCATGTAATGACTGAAAATGAGAGATTTCTAGGAAAGGCAAATTTGTTAAGTATGGAATTCAGTCGAGGTCTTAAGAACACGATGGATCTAATATCTTTACTGTCAGTACTTATATGTGATATAGCTTGTGTTAGCACGTCCTTACATTTTGGTCAGTTGGCCTGAAATAGCCATTACTAGTCTCTATACATTTCCGGTGGTCTTTGGTACAGACATTGTCTTGACTACCTGTTTCACATTCTGGCAGGAGGTAATTGTCAATGGCTGTAATGAATGAAGCCAGTTTTCCAGAATAGATTAGTCAGAGGTTACTTGTAGAAAGACATTGAATTTTTATGTTCAGAAATTGACTTTAGGTCAACTTATCTCTCCTGATTTCAGCCATTTTGGAGCTTAGTTCTTTGCTCTACATAGAAAGAATACCAATCAATTATGTTAGACTTGGTTATGCCTCCATTTCTGTTAAATTGTGGGAATTTCCTGAAACCATAATAATTAGCATCCCCATTACTACATTTACTTTTTTCCCTAGATTGCTGACACACCCACCCTACTGACCTCTGGTAATGTCTGACCACAAGAGAAGTTCTCACACATCCATCTTATTTCCAAACCTTTTTCCCGTCAGAAACTTTCTCTAGTTTGTGTGTTAATGGAGAGCTCCCTGCTCTCAACCTAGGACCTCCTTTCCATGTTCTTCTTGTATTGAACTTGTTTTGTTGCTGAAGTTGCTTGTCTCCTTGTCTGCATTTTTTTTAGCCAACCTGAACACTTGGAAGCCATTCCAAACACTTCCTCACAGCTTCTTCTCAACGTCTCAGGTTTCTTCTGTCTACCTCATGATCTTGTCTTTCAAAACCTAGTGATTGAACTCTTTCCAAATAATGAAACATCAACCGTTCCCCATTTTGATTCATTGCCCTCCTTGGTCTCACCATCTTACTCTAAGAGATTCCCCAACCTACTAATCCTCTTTGGGGGCCTGGGTAGCTCTTCTACCCTTGGTGTAAGCATAGCTGACATCACTTTCTCAATCCAATGTTTCCTGCAGCCTTCTCAGGCTATTTTAGATGCTTTAGGAGAAATATGACCTCAGTCACAACCTCCAAACCCAAACAGACTTGATTGCAGGTGTCCTTTTCCAAAACAACAGAGTTCTGGACCCCATTGCTGATGAAGAAAGAGTATCCATCTTTTTCTTTTTCTTTTCTTTTTTACTGAATATTTTCATTATTTATATTTCAAATGTTACCCCTTTCCCAGTTTCTCCTCCCAAAACCCCCTATCCCATACTCCCTCCCCCTGCTTCTATGAGGGTGCTCCCCCATCTACTCCCCATCTCCACCCTGGCATTGCCCTACACTGGGGTATTAAACCTTCACAGGACCAAGGGCCTCTCCTCCCATGTCCAACAAGACCATCCTCTGCTACATATGCGGCTGGAGTCATGGGTCCCTCCATGTGTGCTCTTTGTTTGGTGGTTTAATCCTTGGGAGCTCTGGGTGGGGAGGGAAATCTGGTTGGTTGATATTTTTGTTCTTCCTATGGATTGCAAGCCTCTTCTGCTCCTTTAGTCCTTTCTCTACCTCCTCCACTGGGGTCCCCGTACTCAGTCCAATGGTTGGCTGCAAGCAACTGCCTCTGTGTTTGTCAGATTCTGGCAGAGCCTCTCAGGAGACAGCTATATCAGGCTCCTGTTAGCAAGCACTTCTTGGCATCTGCTGTAGTCTCTGGGTTTGGTGTCTGTATATGGGATGGATCCCCAGGTGGGGCAGTCTCTGGATGGCCTTTCCTTCAGTCTGTGCTCCACACTTTGTCTCCATATTTCCTCCCTTGAGTATTTTGTTTCCCCTTATAAGAAGGACTAAAGCATTCACACTTTTCTTCTTCTTGAACTTCATGTGGTCTGTAAATTGTATCTTGGGTATTCCCAGATTTTGGGCTAATATCCACTTATCAGTGAGTGCATACCATGTGTGTGTGTGTTCTTTTTTTGCGTGTTTGGGTTACCTCACTCAGGATAATATTTTCTAGTTCCATCCATTTGCCTAAGAATTTCATGAAGCCATTGTTTTTAATAGCTGAGTAGTACTCCATTGTGTAAATGTACCACATTTTCTGTATCCATTCCTCTGTTGAAGGACATCTGGGTTGTTTCCAGCTTCTGGCTATCATAAATAAGACTGCTATGAACATAGTGGAGCATGTGTCCTTGTTATATGTTGGAGCATCATTTGGGTATATGCCCAGGAGTGGAATAGCTGGGTCCTCAGGTAATACTATGTTCAATATTCGGAGGAAACTCCAGACTGATTTCCAGAGTGGTCGTACCAGCTTGCAATCCCACCAACAATGGAGGAGTGTTCCTCTTTCTCAACATCCTAGCCAGCATCTGTTGTCACCTGAGTTTTTGATCTTAGCTATTTGACTGGTTTAAGGTAGAATCTTGGAGTTGTTTTAATTTACATTTCCCTGAGGACTAACGATGTTGAACATTTCTTTAAGTGCTTCTCAGCCATTCTATATTCCTCAGTTGAGAATTCTTTGTTTACCTCTGTACCCCACTTTTAATAGGGTTATTTGGTTCTCTGAAGTCTAACTTCTTGAGTTCTTTGTATATATTGGATATTAGCTTTCTATCTGATAAAAGATTTGTAAAGATCTTTTCTCAATCTGTTGCCTTACAGAAGCTTTGCAATTTTATGAGGTCCCATTTTTCTATTCTTGACCTTAGAGCATAAGCCATTGGTGTTCTGTTCAGGAAAATTTCCCCTGTTTCCATGTGTTTGAGGCTCTTCCCCACTTTGTCTTCTATTAGTTTCAGTGTATCTGCCTTTATGCGGAGACCCTTGATCCACTTGGACTTGAGCTTTGTATAAGGAGATAAGAATAGATAGATTTGCATTCTTCTATATGCTGACTGTCAGTTGAACCAGCACCATTTGTTGAAAATGCTTTTTTCCCACTGGATGGCTTTAGCTTCTTTGTCAAAGATCAAGTGACCATAGGTGTGTGGGTTCATTTGTGAGTCTTCAATTCTATTTCATTGATCCACCTGCCTGTCTCTGTACCGATACCATGAAATTTTTATCACTATTGCTCTGTAATACAGCTTGAGGTCAGGGATGGTGATTCCCCTAGAAGTTCTTGTATTGTTGAGAATAGCTTTCACTCTCCTGAGTTTTTTTGCTATTCCAAATGAATTTGCAAATTGCTCTTTCTAACTCTATCAAGAATTGAATTGGAATTTTGATGGGGATTGCATTGAATCTGTAGATTGCTTTTGGCAAGATGGCCATTTTTCCTGCCAATCCATGAGCATGGGAGATCTTTCCATCTTCTGAAATCTTTGATTTCTTTCTTGCTATGTAAACCAGTCCAGATTAGTCCAAGATGCAGCAGGGAAAGTCAATGACGGAGCATCTGAACTCCCTTGATATTTTGCCTATTGAAGACAATGGCCTGACCAGCTCCCTTATTCTTTATTCTCCTGAGCTTTGTATCTTGTCGTCTCGGCTGCTTAACCAGTTTGTATCACTGAGAACTCCTTTTCACCAAGCTCTTCCACCAATGTGCTACATTGACAACCTCTTTCTCCAAATTTCTGATTCTGATTTCTGAAGGTTCTGGGCCAAGAACCTTCTCATCCACTCTTCCCCTGTCCAGCAGGGAAGATTCATGAAAACAACCCTGGTCCCGTTTTCCTAACTAATACAGACAAGTCAGGAGGTATAGCAATGTCTCTGCCCTCCTGTGAAGATCTTCCCTTTCAGTCAAACAATAATTTAGTCAGAATCCAAAGTAATTTGGTCCCTAGAAGCAAAGAAACTTATGTCCCCAAATTCTTGACTTCTCTGCTTTTGAAACCCACAGTAAGGGTCACCAGGAGAGAAGTATACTGGTCACATGGCATTATTTGACAGAACACTCACTGGTATTAGTAACAGCCTAGTAATTAGTAAGAGTGGGAAGCTTCACATTCCTTCCCTGACTTTTTCCAATGAAGCTTAGAAAATAGGGCCTCCCATTCTCTCATGTGGGCCTGCTATCTTCTCGAAGTCTCCTCTACACTGCTGCTTTTGTGTCCTCTCTGGTACCAACAACATAGAAAAGTCTGTTACCTAAAAATACATGCTGTCACAGTGACCCCTCAAGCTTCATACCTGAAAGCTTAGACATTCCCACTATGACCTTTGTTCATATTATGTGTGCTGATTCTCCACATTGGTAGTTATGTGTTACTGTGCAAGATTACAACCTCTTTTGTGCAACGTTTCCTTCCACACGGCAAGACTAATAATAATACTTTTAGTGTTGATATGAGAATTAAAAAGTGAAAATTCCTTAGCTCTACTCAGGGAAAAGCCAGTTGTTAAAATTATCAGTTATCGTGATGACTGAAATTAGCATAGCGGAGCATAGACTCTCAAAGTTAGGTTTTCCATGGCCTAAGTGACTCCATTTTTCTAATGTAACTGAAGACAGTAAGAAAGGTCTAGACTGGTGAGTTTGTCTCAACTTGGACATATCAGTGGATTTTTTTTACAAGATCAAAACTTAGTTTTCTGAGTGATTCTGCATTAGCATAAACTAAGACATATAAAATATCTAAACATGGATTATGAAGGTAATTATTAAACAGACACATTTATGTTTCAGACGCTTATTAAATATGCTCACTTTAAAGTGTCTAAGTTGTCAAATTTTGTTCTGTCTACAGTTCAGCTATTACCAGAACTTCCCTTTCCCATAACCACTCTGGTTGAAATCAAGTCCCTGCATCTGTTTAAATCACAGAGAATGTTTTGGCATAAGCAGAAATCTCTGCTTTACTCTTTCTATTTTAGATCATGTCTCATGTCTTCTTGTTCCTTAAAACTGTTGTCTCAGGGTTGGATTTCCTGTGAACTTGTTTGAACAGATGACCATAGTTTTCTGCTCCCATTAAGGACAGTGTCTTGTAATTCTAAAAAAAAAGAATTAAAGTCATACAGTTCCATCTAGAGAAATAAAAAGCTATGGTGACTGGTCTGGTGGATGGATGAAGCTCCCTGGGTAGCCAATGGCAACTCACTGTCTCTGAGCCCATTGTCTCAGCTATAAAATGAACAGCCTTCATTACTACAAACATGCAAAGAACTCACTAGACTCTCCTACTTTATAGAAATAGCTCAGCATCATGAGGTTCAAGCTTTGACACCAGGAAATGTAGGGTGGGGGTGACAGGAGTCTAGGAGATTGAAGAGACTACAAGGAGCAATGGGCAAATAAGACGTACTAGATTCCTTCAAGTGAAAGCCTTGGGGCAGGCTTATGATGACAAGTACCCAGACCCACACAGGCTGCACACAGGCACACATACAGATCAGCACACAGGCCACATGGGGATTGGCACATATGCCTATAGATGGATACACAGATGAAGGCTGACAAAGGCTCAGACTAAGGTCTCTGACCTCAAGGCCTTGTTTATACAAGACCCATGTAAAAGTAGCATTCTACAGGAATAATTATATAACAGATCACATCAATGCTTTCAGGTTCCTGGGACAGCCAATATCAATCATTTTGTGCTGATTCACAGCCCTTTGATTGATGTCCAGCATCAGGCTTCTTGGCCCATACTGCATAGCTGCATCAGTTCCATATTGTCTAAACACAAATTGACCCGTTTAGCCCTCTGTTCTCTACAAACATATGTTGCCTATAATTATTAGGATTATAATTACGCTCCTAATTATTGTAATCTGTCAAGGTCAGGGAGACTACATTGCACTAAAATAATGCATACATGGAGAGTATCCCAGCACTCAGCTGCAAAGCAAGCAGGAAGTTGCAGATGTTAATATTATAACAATTCGCTTTGTAAAGGAAAGCAATGGAAGCGGTTGGTATAGTGTGTTAATGGTAGCTCTCTTAGGACTTTGAATCAGCCCTGTCTCAGCAGTTTGAAAGAAGACAGTGACTATTATGATGACAGCTGACATTTACTGAATGTTTGTTCTAAATCAGATGTGGTCCTGATACATTATCTCACCTCATTCTCCTATCAATCTTGTGAGATATGTGTTAGAATTATCCTTATTTCTTAGTTCAGATCTCTCCTAAATACCTCAGGACAAAAGATCAGTTTGAGGGGGGTTATGATGTATAGAAGACTAGGAAATGACCCAAAGGAAGGAAGACAGGAAATGTGAGTGAGAACTGAGACTGGGCAACACCGATTTCCCAGCAGGACATTGGATACTGTGCTATCAATCACTGAGTGTTAAAGAAGCAAGCCCAACCCTAATTCTTTTCCTTACTGTATACATCTGTGTATTCTAGTGCCTGGGATGTGATGCCAGTCAATGGCCATTGATTTAAGGTAGTATACCATATCCTAGAGGATGACACTCATTTCTTCAGAGTGTCAGATCCAATCTGGTACTTCAGCTAGGCATTCAAAGGGCTATCCCTTTAGCATGTTCTGTGGTGAGACCAGTAGGTCTTAACTCAGGTACTCACTGCCGTATATTTTCAGCTTTGTAGTTGCATCCTTTGTTTGAAGAAGGACCATTTCCCTAATAAAGTCCACCTGCTTTCCAGTACAGAGACCTCACATCATACTTTTCTATTTTCTGTTGTCACATAGTATAAGTGACTGTGGGATATTAACAATCAGTTGCTCAGGGGCTCCTGCTGTGGAGGAAAATGGAAGTGTTGCATATGGCAGTGGGGCTGGCACAAGAATGCTGTGGTGAGAATAATGGGTTCAGAGAAAGAATAGTAGTTGTAAAAGGATAAATCCAATTAAAATGATTCTCAGCACTCAGCACTATTCTTGAACCAAAAATTTAAGGAAGGTGTGTGTGTGTGTGTGTGTGTGTGTGTGTGTGTGTGTGTGTGTGTGAGAGAGAGAGAGAGAGAGAGAGAGAGAGAGAGAGAGAGAGAGAGCGCTCCATCATCTAAGAATTCTGTAGCAGGAAGTGATCTTCTGGTATAATCATCATTTAATTTAACGACACATTATTACATTTGCCCTCAGTTCTTAGTAAAGGCACTAATCTTACTCATGAAGATTTTGCCCCTGCAATCTATTTACTTCCTTCAGGAACATTCTTCCCTCGCTAACTTCTATTCACTTTTCAAATTTTGGCTAAGTGCTACCTGCTTGGGGAAATATCTCTTGATGCCTCAAGTTCAAACAAGGGATCTATGTGCTCATAAAAAATCTCCAAACACATCATATTTTCTACTTATCTGTCTCCTCTACTAGGCAAAAAGCCCTATGAGGATTGGAAGCATGTCTGCCTACCTACTTGAAAATTACAAATCTAAAGTCTGGTACATAGACTGAAGCCCTTGGGGCACTCAGCAAAACCTAGTCAAGTGAAGAACAGTGAGAAGCAAAAGAGTGGGTGTACAGTTGCCCCCATTGTTCACGAATGCCAGAGGTCATTGGCTACTCTATGGGGGTGGTTTCAGTGGAGTACCAGTAACAGAAGCTGGTAGTGAGGAAGTAGATGTGAGAAGTCCACTAGCTAACTACATCCTTCCTAGTTGTTGTTAGCCAGATAGTTTGACCAGGTCAGAGGTCAGAACAAAGGAAATAATGCATTTTCACATAAAGAATGGAGCTCCCAAAGGGGCTGATGTTCTAAGGCACAAACTTTAGGAAAACCTTTTCAGGTAGGCAGAGGGGTCCTTACCAAGAACCCCTACACACAATGTTTTAACTTTCATGTTTTTTTAAAACAATATGAACAAGAGGATAAGAGATGATAAGGAAAGTGAGGGGAGAAAACAAGAAACAGCACATTATATATTTGAACATTTGAAAGAATGAATTAACCTTTTAAAAGAATAAAACATGACTCTAAGCATAAGGAATCTATTGTAATGAATCCAATTAGGATTGCTTTTCAGCAAGCACTCAAGAAATATAGTTTTATTTTAAGATTATAAGGTATTGCATCACTTCCTTTCTTCTCTCCCTCCACCCCTGCTATGTACTTCTCTGTTTTCTTACAAATTCAGGGTCTCATATATTCTTAAACATATAAATACAACCTGCTCCGTCCACAGATCGTTACTTGTAGGTTTAGCAAAATCGACTATTTAGTAAACTCTTCTTTGGATAAGACTATTTCTCCTGCTCTCATCATTACTTAATGGGCCGTAGTTCTTTTGTTTAGGGTTTAGGACTCATTTGTCTATTGGTGTCTTTCTTGTTCAGGCCATGTTTAGGCAGCCATGTTGGCTAGAACTCATGAGTTTAGCCCCTCTGAAATTTCTAGGAGACACATCGACACAGCAAAATTCATGTCCCTTTGGCTCTTATAATTTTTCTGACTCCTGTTTTACAATAAACCCTGAGGTGCACATACCCAGTTGTGCTGTGTCCATTGGAAGTGAGTTGTAGCCTTCCCGTCTCCATCTGCACCCTGGAGTTAACCCTGTGGCACAACTCTCCATACCCGAGTCCTCCCCAGAGAGAGCTGGTCTCCCAGGAGTGCTGTTATTCCTAAGTTCACAGATGAGACAAAAACTTTTGCTCCGATAACTGGCCAAGTGGAACTTGACAGGAGACCACAGGGCTCAGAAACAGCACATCAACTGTGGACAGGATCCTTCCCGTCTCCATCTGTGCCCCAGAATTAACCCTGTGGCACAGCTCTCCAGACCCAAATCCCCCCTAGAGAGAGCTGGTCTCCCAGGATGGCTGACATACCTAAGATCACAGGCTCACAGGCTCACAGGAGGGACATTCTCCAGTCAGAGATAGTAAGAACAACTAACATCAGAGATAACCAGATGGCAAGAGGCAAGCACAAGAACCTAAGCAACAGAAACCAAGGTTACTTGGCATCATCAGAACCCAGTTCTCAGATTACAGCAAGTCCTGTATACCCCAACACACTGGAAAAGTAAGATTTGCATTTAAAATCACATCTCTATCACATGATGATAGAGGACTTTATGGAGGCCATAAATAACTCCCTTAAAGAAAAACAGGAGAATACAGGTATATAAGTAGAAGCCCTTAAAGAGGAAACACAAAATCCCTTAAAGAATTTCAAGAAAACACAACCAAACAGGTGAAGGAATTGAACAAAACTATCCAGGATTTAAAAATGGGAATAGAAACAATAAAGAAATCACACATGGAGACAAACCCTGGAGATAGAAAACCTAGGAAAGAGATCAGGAGTCATAGATGCAAGCATCACCAATAGAATACAAAAGATAGAAGAGAGAATCTCAGGGGCAGAAGATACCATAGAAAACATTGACACAACAGTCAAAGAAAATGCAAAATTCAAAAAGCTCCTAACCTAAAACACCCTGGAAATCCAGGACACAATGAGAAGAATAAACCTAAGAATAATAGGTATAGAAAAGAGTGAAGATTCCCAAATTAAAGGGCCAGTAAATATCTTCAACAAAATTATAGAAGAAAACTTCCCTAACCTAAAGAAAGAGATGCCCATGAATATACAAGAAGCCTACAGAACTCCAAATAGACTGGGCCAGAAAAGAAATTTCTCCTGTCATATAATAATCAAAATACCAAATGCACAAAACAAAGAAAGAATATTAAAATCAGTAAGGGAAAAAGATCAAGTAACATAAAGGCAGACCTATCAGAATCACACCAGACTTATTAGAGACTCTAAACACCAGAAAATCCTGGACAGATGTCATACAGACCCTAAGAGAACACAAATGCCAGCCCAGGCTAGTATCAAGTACCAGAAAAACTCTCAATTACCAAAGATGGAGAAACCCAAATATTACAGAACCAAATTTACACAATATCTTCCCACAAATCCAGACCTACAAAGGATAACATGGAAAATTCCAACACAAGGGGGGAAACTTTGAAAAAGTAAGAAAGTAATATTTTTTCAACAAACCCAAAAGAAGATAGCTTCGCAAACATAATTCCACCTCTAACAATAAAAATAACAGGAAGCAACAATCACTTTTCCTTAATCTCTCTTAACATCAATGGACTCAATTCCCCAATAAAAGGACATAGACTAACAGACTGCAAATGTAAACAGGACACAGCATTTTGCTGCAGACAGGAAATGTACCTCAGTGATAAAGACAGGCACTACCTCAGAGTAAAAGGCTGGAAAAAAATTTTCCAAGCAAAATTTCTGAAGAAACAAACTAGAGTAGCCATTCTAATATTGAATAAAATCAACTTTCTACCAAAAGTTATCAAAAATGATGAGGAAGTACACTTCATACTCGTCAAAGGAAAAATTCAACAAGATTGACTCTCAATTCTGAACATCTATGCTCCAAGTGCAAGGGAACCCACATTCATAAAAGAAGCTTAACTGAAGTTCGTAGCACACATTGCACCTCACACAATAATAGTGGGAGACTTCAAGCCCCCACGCTTAGCAATGGACAGATCATGGGAACAGAAACTAAACAAAGACACAGTGAAACTAACAGAAGTTATGAACCCAGTGTATCTAATGGATAACTATAGAACATTTCATCCTAAAACAAAAGAATATACTTTCTTCTCAGAACCTCGTGGTACCTTCTCCAAAACTGACCATATAATCAGTGATAAAACAGGCATCAACAAATACAAGATGATGGAAATAATCCCATACAGCCTATCAGTCACCATGGACTAAGGCTGGTCTTCAAAAACAATAAAAACAACAGAAAGTCCCCATACACATGGAGGTTGAAAAACACTCTACTCAATGATAACTTAGTCAAGGAAGAAATAAAGAAAGAAATTAATAACTGTTTAGAATTTAATGAAAATGAAGGCACAACACCCAAACTTATGAGGCATGATGAAAGCAGTGTTAAGAGGAAAACTCATACCTCTGAGTGCCTCCAAAAAGAAAATTGGAGAGAACATATGCTAGTACCTTGACAGTACATCTGAAACCTCTAGAACAAAAAGAAGCAAATACACCCAGGAGGAGTAAAAGGCAGAAAATAATCAAACTCAGGACTGAAATCAACCAAGTAGAAACAAAAAGAACTATACAAAGGATCAACAAAACCAGGAGAAAAATTAACAAGCTAGATAAACCCTTAGTCAGACTAACCAAAGGGCACAGAGACAGTATCCAAATTAACACAATAATACAGGAGACATAACAACAGAAACTGGGAAATTCAAAAAATCATCATCGGATTCCACAACAAAAGCCTACACTCAGGAAAACTGGAAAATCTGCATGAAATAGCCAGATAACAGGTACCCAAGTTAAATCAGGATCAGATAAATCATTTAAACAGTCCCATAACCCCTAAGGAAATAGAAGCGGTCATTAAGTCTCCCAACCAAAAAAAAAATGCCTAAGACCAGGTGGGTTTAGCACAGAATTCTATTAGACCTTCAAAGAAGACCTAATACCAATACTTTCCAAACTATTCCACAAAATATCAACAGAAGAACCACTACCCAATTTGTTCTATGATGTCACAATTATGCTTATACCTAAACCACACAGAGATACTATAAAGAAAGAGAAGTTCAGACCAATTTCTCTTAGGAATATCAATACAAAAACACTCATTAAAATTCTCACAAACCAAATCCAAGAACACATCAAAATGATCATTCACCATGATCAAGTAGGCTTCATCCCAGGGATGCAAGGATGGTTCAATATATGGAAATCCATCAATGGAATACACTATATAAGCAAACTAAAAGGAAAAAAACCCATATGATCATCTCATTAGATGCTGAGAAAGCATTTGACAAAATACAACACCCCTTCATGGTAAAAGTCTTGGAAAGATCAGGAATTCAAGGCCCATACCTAAACATTGTAAAAGCAATATACAGCAAACTGGTACTAAATGGAGAGAAACTTGAAGTAATCCCAGTAAAATCAGGGATTAGACAAGGCTGACCCTCTCTCCCTACCTATTCAATGTAGTACTTGAAGTCCTAGCCAGAGCAATCAGACAACAAAGAGTTCTAAGGGATACAAATTGGGAAGGAAGAAGTCAAAATGTCACTATTTGCAGATGATATGATAGTATATTTAAGTGATCCCAAAATTCCACCAGAGAACTACTAAAGCTGATAGACAACTTCAGCAAAGTGGCTGGGTATAAAATTAACTCAAACAAATCAGTAGCCTTCCTCTACTCAAAGGATAAACAGGCTGAGAAAGAAATTAGGAAAATGATACTCTTCACAATAGTCCTAAATAATATAAAATATCTTGTTGTGACTCTAACCAAGCAAATGAAAGATCTGTATGACAAGAACTTAAGGTCTCTGAAGAAAGAAATCAAAGACAATCTCAGAAGATGGAAAGATTTCCTATGCTCATGTATTGGCAGGATAAATATAGTAGAATAACAGTAAGGATGTCTGAAAAAGTCATAAGAAAACATTATTAACTATCTACATAAATACCTATTATAATAGTAAAATATATAATATATAAATAGATATAAATAGATAATATATAACATAATATCTAAAATACTATAATACATATTTTAATATATTGTAATAAAAATAGGTAGTTTTAAGTAGACATCATATATGTTTCATGCATATAAGAATTTATATTATATAAATTATACATATATATATATGAATTTTGCCATCTGCACTAACAATGACTCCCACAAGGGCATATCCTATCTTACAAAACTCCAACACTATGCATGAATAGCCCTCTTTTCAGTTGTTCATCAGAGTTATCCAAGAGACTCCCACTCCCAAAATATTATAGGCTATAGCTTTTGTCATCTGTTATGTCCTAACCCCAAGAGAAGAAATGTAAGCCCTTATTGCTGAAGACAGCATACACTTCAGACACAAGACCTAGAGGAATTGAGACTATAATACTTTTTAATTAATTAATTTACATCCTGAGTACTGCTCCCTTCACGGTCCCTCCCTCACAGAGTTCCTCCCCCACACTCCCTCTCCCCTTCTCTTCTGAGAAGGTAGCCTCCTCTCCCTGGCATAGCAAGTCTCTGCCAGATTAGGCACATCCTCTCCCACTGCCAGACAAGGCAGCCATGAAGACTGATCTGCCTGTTTGCTATATATGTGCCAGGGACTTCATTCCAGCTCATGTATGTTGGTGGCTCAGACTCTGGGGGCTCTCAGAGGTCCAGGTTTGTTGACTCTCTCGGTCTTGCTTTGGGGTTCCCACTCCTTAAGGGCCTTCAATCATTCCCCCAACTCATCCATAAGAGTCCCCAACCTCTATCTAATGTTTGGCTGTGGATATCTTCATCTGTTTCAGTCAACTGATGGGTAGAGCCTCCCAGAGGACAGTTATGCTAGCCTCCTATCTCTATTAATAGTGTTAGGGATTGGTGTTTGCCCATGGTATGGGTTTCTAGTTGGGCCAGTTACTGATTGGCCTTTCCTTTAGTCTCTGCTTCATCCCTGCACTTCTTTTAGACAAGACAAATATGGGGGCAAAGTTTGGTGGGCGGGTTGATGTCCTTATCCCTCCACTGGAGTTCTTGCCTGGCTTTGGGAGGTGGCCTCTTCAGGTTCCATATTCCTACTGTTAGGCATGTTAGTTAAGGTCATCCACATTGACTCCTGGGAGCCTCCTATCCCAGGTCTCTCGGACATACTAAAGTTTCTCCTCTCCCCCCAACCCCCTGCAGCTGTAGATTTCCATTTACTCTCCTCACCCTTTGGGCCTCTCTCTTGTCTTTCCCTGGAACTCCTCATTTCCCTCCCTCTCTTCCTCCCATCCAATTCCCTTCAGAAAATCTGGTTTATTTACCCAACAGAATACTATGCAGCTATTAAAACAAGGCCACCATGAATTTTGCAGGCAATTGGTTTGAACTAGAAAATATGTTCTGGAGTGAGGTAACTCAGTCCCAAAAGGACAAGCATGGTATGTATGTACTCACTGATGATTGGATATTAGTCATAAAGTACAGAATACCCGTGATACATGCCACAGACCCAAAGAGAATATAACTTTTTAAATGGGGAGAAAGAGGGACACGAACAGTAACCATGGCAGGGCAGTGCCACAGATCTATGAGCAGCTTTGCTGATGTTACAACTCTGTTCTGTTTATGGGAGTCCCTTATCATGAACTAGGTCACTGCAGTCCTCATTTCAGCATTTTACATGCCCTGTGTTGACCTGGGCTGGCAATCATGTCCTCTCAAGAATATGACTATGGTCTGGAAAGTTCTTGTCAGAGTCTTCAGACAACTCTAAGGACATGGTGTTTCATGATTATCAAAAGGGCATTAGGGTCATCCCTTCGGTATGTATATTTATGTCTCTGCTCAGTGTAGTTGAGGTCTGAGAGTAAGGATACCATCTTTCTAGAACTTCTGAGAGAGAGAGGGAATACCTGACAAAACTCTGCCAGTGCAGCAGAGTACAAAGCATATGCACAAAGTTCTGAGTCGACACACTGAGGCAGTTAGGAACCACCCACTAGAAGGACAAACCAACCCCAGGAAAATAAGGGGGGGCTCGAGTCAAAGGTTATTCCCTCTCTGGTTTTCTAAAGAAGCTCAGAGGAGTCCCGGATCCCATGAGAGCATGTGGACCCTTCACAGAAAACATTTCATCTTGCAGACTCATCTCTCAACAAGACAGCCTTGCTTGGAGCAGATGTCTGCTTTGCTTTAGATAAAAGGAAGTATCAAACTTCTCAGGGTGTGGACATACCTGCGTGCCCAAATGTGTGCATACGTGAGCTCCTTGTTTTACAACAGTTCCAGCATTTTAGAGCACAGAAATCAAAGCATGGATCTGTGTCTCAAAACATTTATTTGCCTTGTTCAGCTGTCTTTAGTCACCACAGCATAAGGCAACCATATTTTGGGGGGAGATTGAGCCGAGATATACACACCCACGTACTACTCCATCACTACAGCCACAGAGCAAGCGTTCCTGCTGATTAATCTTCGGGTTCCCTCAGGCTCTTCGTCTCATTAAACTTCATGTGCTGCTGTGATGTAAACAGAGCACCATCCCATCTTCACATTTTTTTATACTTTCCTTATGTGTATCAGACCACAATCTCCAAAACTGAAGCCTTAGCTCTCTCTCTCTCTCTCTCTCTCTCTCTCTCTCTCTCTCTCTCTCTCTCCTCTCCTGTTGTAAATGTAGTGCCTAGTAAAAATGACTGTTATTGCTAGATGAATATGTGTTTTAAGATACTGTTGAATGAAAAACAAGGTGGGGTCTGGGGAGGGGACTCTGTTGGTAAAGCGATTGCCATGAGAGCATGTGTCTCTGAGGGCCGAACTCCCAGTACTCATGTAAAAATCCAGACATGTGATGTATGTGTTTAATACTCCTCTTGCTAGGAGGTGGCAGAGACAGCCAGATTCCTACAGCTCACTGACTAACCAACCAATCTAGCCATTAGGTAAGCTTCAGGTTGAGGGAGAGGCTATGATTTTAAAAATATTTAGTGAGTGAGTGAGGACAAGACACTCTATGTGAATGGCTGGCCTCTCCCTGTGTCCACACACACATGTATACACACCCACACTGGCATGCACACATGCCCAGGGACATGTGTACACACACACAATATAAACAAACAAGCAAATGGAGCAATTTCACATGAATTATTAATCTCAGATACACGGATCAACCGAAAGTCCTGGAGTTCCATTCAAAGTGCCTTTTATTGGTTTTTTTTCCATTACTTGGTCATGAAAGCAATCCCAAAACAATATAAAGTCAAAATAGAAACAACAGTATTTTCTTCTAATAAAGATGAAACATAAATATGTAACAGGCACTACTGGACTCTACACAAATATTTCATGAACTGTTCACCTTGAAGAATATGAACTTAACTTGAACTGACAGTGGTTCAGATCAACGCAATTAGTGACTTGCAAATAGTGCATTTGCCCACCAAATAATGTGATTAACCTTTCTATTGTATTCCATCGTTGTTCCTTGGCACCAGGCTAGATCCGTTCTTCGGAAGGATTAATTTGTTTGTAGTCGTCTCTGCATAGCTTCAAGGCCTGGTTGTCCTGCATGGACATCTCCAAAGAAAACAGACTTGGATTCTGATCCAAAGCAAACAGCTCTCCCGGAATGAGTCACACGGCTTTACAAAGTCATCTAGTGGAGATGAGAAGCCGGAGATAGGAAAAGCTACCAAGGGAAATGAATTTCTCTGATGCCTGTGATGCCACACTGAAAACTCATTTTGGGGCCCTCAAAATGCCTCCTTATCTTTTGAGTATTTCTTTCTAAATTTAGGAGAACCAAAATATCCTAGGCCACTTAGTAAACTTTTTCTTTCAGAACCAGGTTAATATGAATTAGTAAAGCAAGAGAATATATGACAGCAGAGTTGGGGGACTGTGATCTTGTTTTGTCTGTTGTCTCTCAAGCAGAAGCTTTATCCTTTTTATTTGAAGGAAAACCATCCAACTGGGTGATGGGTATAAGTGGATGGGGAAAAGGAACTAGGAATATTGGTTTTTGAAACTAATTTTATATTAACCAAATATGATATCCACTGTGGATGTTTGGGAATGAGCTTAGAGTCTTGGTGCAAATCATATGGGAAACATAACTAAAGCCCCCATAAGCCAAACTTTGTGTCTTAAATCTCTGGCTTAAATCCACCATGACTCAGTGAGTATCTGGGTCTAGTATAGGTCAAGAAATTGCTTTCTCAAAAGAAAAGTGGCGATCCTAGTTTCTACAAAGTAGTTAGAATGTGTCTGATGGATAAGATAATGTCCCAGGAGCCATCTTCAATAAGTGAATGAGTTACAGAGTACTGAGGCTAAGAGTCTTTTAAGCAAGTAGAGCTTGACCAGTGGGGAGTGAGCCATGCCATCCAGAATGAACAGATTGTGATGAGGAGTGGGTAGGGATGAGACTTAAGGAAGAGGAGGAAGACAGAAGATGGACACACAGAACCATCTAAATGCTTGAGATGGGAATACAATAGGAACAACAACAAAAGGAAAAAAAACTGTGATGAGTTTATATATGCTCAGCCCAGAGAGTGGCACTGCTAGAAGGTGTGGTCCTGTTGGAGTATGCGTGGGCTTGTTGGGGTAGTTGTGTCACTCTGGGTGTGGGCTTTAAGACCCTCATCCTAGCTTCCTGAAAGTCAGCATTCTGCTAGCAGCCTTCAGATGGAGACATAAAACTCTCAGCTCCTCCTGCATTGTGCCTGTCCGGATGCTGCCATGCTCCCACTTTGATACTGATGTGAAGCCCAACCGACAGTGTCTGGACACCAGAGACGGGTGGAAGTTGTGCTTTCTGAAGGGCCCTGGGCACTCAAAACCTTTACAACTCAATACTCACAAGTGTAGACAGGAAAGAGTTGACACATAAACGTCCTTGATGGCCTAAGAAGTCACTGTGGTGTTGGAGAACAGGAGAGACCTGCCTGGTGAACTAAGGACACACAGAGGCAAAATTCCTCTAGGACCGGGCACTTACTGTGTGTTTACCGGGAGTCCCAAACACACGGATCCCGGCACGCAGCAGCTCTCTGCTCCCAAACCCCATGGGAGAGAGACCTCACCGCCTGGTCAGGTGGGCACTCCTGAGGCTGCAGAGCAGAAGAGACCACCAACACTGCCCACCCCTGCCCACATCCCTGGCCCAAGAAGAAACTATATATGGCCTCTGGGTTCCCGTGGGGAAGAACCCAGGAGCGGCAGGACCCCTGTGCGTGAGACACCACCGGAACCTGAAGGGACAGACCAGATAAACAGTTCTCTGCACCCAAATCCCGTGGGAGGGAGAGCTAAACCTACAGAGAGGCAGACACGCCTGGGAAACCAGAAGAGACTGTACTCTGCACACATCTCTGACGCCAGAGGAAAACACCAAACGCCATCTGGAACCCTGGTGCACGGAGGCTCCTGGAAAGGGCAGCACAGATCTTCCTGGTTGCTGCCGCCGTGGAGAGCTCGTAGGCAGCACCCCACGAGCAAACTTGAGCCTCGGGACCACAGGTAAGACTAACTTTTCTGCTGCAAGTGACCTGCCTGGTGAACACCAGACAAAGGCCCACAGGAACAGCTGAAGGCCTGTAGATAGGAAAAACTACACGCCTGAAAGCAGAACACTCTGTCCCCATAACTGGCTGAAAGAAAACAGGAAAACAGGTCCACAGCACACCTGACACACAGGTTTATAGGACAGTCTAGCCACTGTCAGAAATAGCAGAACAAAGTAACACTAGAGATAATCTGATGGCGAGAGGCAAGTGCAGGAACCCAAGCAACAGAAACCAAGACTACATGGCATCATCGGAGCCCAATTCTCCCACCAAAGCAAACATGGAATATCCAAACACACCAGAAAAGCAAGATCTAGTTTCAAAATCATATTTGATCATGATGCTGGAGGACTTCAAGAAAGACGTGAAGAACTCCCTTAGAGAACAAGTAGAAGCCTACAGAGAGGAATCGCAAAAATCCCTGAAAGAATTCCAGGAAATCATAAATAAACAAGTAGAAGCCCATAGAGAGGAGGCACAAAAATCCCTGAAAGAATTCCAGGAAATCATAGATAAACAAGTAGAAGCCCATAGAGAGGAGTCACAAAAATCTCTGAAAGAATTCCAGGAAAGCACAATCAAACAGTTGAAGGAATTAAAAATGGAAATAGAAGCAATC
Organism: Rattus norvegicus; assembly: GCF_021556685.1. Classification (NCBI taxonomy): domain Eukaryota; kingdom Metazoa; phylum Chordata; class Mammalia; order Rodentia; family Muridae; genus Rattus; species Rattus norvegicus. Next base: position 123,654,617 of record NC_141539.1, on the reverse strand, counting down.
AAGAAAGAACACATGGAAACAACCCTGGATATAGAAAACCAAAAGAAGAGACAAGGAGCTGTAGATACAAGCTTCACCAACAGAATACAAGAGATGGAAGAGAGAATCTCAGGAGCAGAAGATTCCATAGAAATCATTGACTCAACTGTCAAAGATAATGTAAAGCGGAAAAAGCTACTGGTCCAAAACATACAGGAAATCCAGGACTCAATGAGAAGATCAAACCTAAGGATAATAGGTATAGAAGAGAGTGAAGAATCCCAGCTCAAATGACCAGTAAATATCTTCAACAAAATCATAGAAGAAAACTTCCCTAACCTAAAAAAAGAGATACCCACAGGCATACAAGAAGCCTACAGAACTCCAAATAGATTGGACCAGAAAAGAAACACCTCCCGTCACATAATAGTCAAAACACCAAAGGCACAAAATAAAGAAAGAATATTAAAAGCAGTAAGGGAAAAAGGTCAAGTAACATATAAAGGCAGACCTATTAGAATCACACCAGACTTTTCGCCAGAAACTATGAAGGCCAGAAGATCCTGGACTGATGTCATACAGACCCTAAGAGAACACAAATGCCAGCCCAGGTTACTATATCCTGCAAATTTCTCAATTAACATAGATGGAGAAACCAAGATATTCCATGACAAAACCAAATTTACACAATATCTTTCTACAAATCCAGCACTACAAAGGATAATAAATGGTAAAGCCCAACATAAGGAGGCAAGCTATACCCTAGAAGAAGCAAGAAACTAATCGTCTTGGCAACAAAACAAAGAGAAGAAAAGCACACAAACATAACCTCACATCCAAATATGAATATAACAGGAAGCAATAATCACTATTCCTTAATATCTCTCAACATCAATGGCCTCAACTCCCCAATAAAAAGACATAGATTAACAAACTGGATACGCAACGAGGACCCTGCATTCTGCTGCCTACAGGAAACACACCTCAGAGACAAAGACAGACACTACCTCAGAGTGAAAGGCTGGAAAACAACTTTCCAAGCAAATGGTCTGAAGAAGCAAGCTGGAGTAGCCATTCTAATATCAAATAAAATCAATTTCCAACTAAAAGTCATCAAAAAAGATAAGGAAGGACACTTCATATTCATCAAAGGAAAAATCCACCAAGATGAACTCTCAATCCTAAATATCTATGCCCCAAATACAAGGGCATCTACATACGTAAAAGAAACCTCACTAAAGCTCAAAACAAACATTGCACCTCACACAATAATAGTAGGAGACTTCAACACCCCACTCTCATCAATGGACAGATCATGGAAACAGAAATTAAACAGTGATGTCGACAGACTAAGAGAAGTCATGAGCCAAATGGACTTAACGGATATTTATAGAACATTCTATCCTAAAGCAAAAGGATATACCTTCTTCTCAGCTCCTCATGGTACTTTCTCCAAAATTGACCATATAATTGGTCAAAAAACGGGCCTCAACAGGTACAGAAAGATAGAAATAATCCCATGCGTGCTATCTGACCACCACGGCCTAAAACTGGTCTTCAATAACAATCAAGGAAGAATGCCCACATATACGTGGAAATTGAACAATGCTCTACTCAATGATAACCTGGTCAAGGAAGAAATAAAGAAAGAAATTAAAGACTTTTTAGAATTTAATGAAAATAAAGGTACAACATACCCAAACTTATGGGACACAATGAAAGCTGTGCTAAGAGGAAAACTCATAGCGCTGAGTGCCTGCAGAAAGAAACAGGAAAGAGCATATGTCAGCAGCTTGACAGCACACCTAAAAGCTCTAGAACAAAAAGAAGCAAATACACCCAGGAGGAGTAGAAGGCAGGAGATAATCAAACTCAGAGCTGAAATCAACCAAGTAGAAACAAATAGGACCATAGAAAGAATCAACAGAACCAAAAGTTGGTTCTTTGAGAAAATCAACAAGATAGATAAACCCTTAGCCAGACTAACGAGAGGACACAGAGAGTGCGTCCAAATTAACAAAATCAAAAATGAAAAGGGAGACATAACAACAGATTCAGAGGAAATTAAAAAAATCATCAGATCTTACTATAAAAACCTATATTCAACAAAACTTGAAAATCTGCAGGAAATGGACAATTTCCTAGACCGATAGATACCAGGTAACGAAGTTAAATCAGGAACAGATAAACCAGTTAAACAACCCCATAACTCCTAAGGAAATAGAAGCAGTCATTAAAGGTCTCCCAACCAAAAAGAGCCCAGGTCCAGACGGGTTTAGTGCAGAATTCTATCAAACCTTCATAGAAGACCTCATACCAATATTATCCAAACTATTCCACAAAATTGAAACGGATGGATCACTACCGAATTCCTTCTATGAAGCCACAATTACTCTTATACCTAAACCACACAAAGACCCAACAAAGAAAGAGAACTTCAGACCAATTTCCCTTATGAATATCGACGCAAAAATACTCAATAAAATTCTGGCAAACCGAATCCAAGAGTACATCAAAACAATCATCTACCATGACCAAGAAGGCTTCATCCCAGGCATGCAGGGATGGTTTAATATACGGAAAACCATCAATGTGATCCATTATATAAACAAACTGAAAGAACAAAACCACATGATCATTTCATTAGACGCTGAGAAAGCATTTGACAAAATTCAACACCCCTTCATGATAAAAGTCCTGGAAAGAATAGGAATTCAAGGCCCATACCTAAACATAGTAAAAGCCATATACAGCAAACCAGTTGCTAACATTAAACTAAATGGAGAGAAACTTGAAGCAATCCCACTAAAATCAGGGACTAGACAAGGCTGCCCACTCTCTCCCTACTTATTCAATATAGTTCTTGAAGTTCTAGCCAGAGCAATCAGACAACAAAAGGAGGTCAAGGGGATACAGATCGGAAAAGAAGTCAAAATATCACTATTTGCAGATGATATGATAGTATATTTAAGTGATCCCAAAAGTTCCACCAGAGAACTACTAAAGCTGATAGACAACTTCAGCAAAGTGGCTGGGTATAAAATTAACTCAAATAAATCAGTAGCCTTCCTCTATACAAAAGAGAAACAAGCCGAGAAAGAAATTAGGGAAACGACACCTTTCATAATAGACCCAAATAATATAAAGTACCTCGGTGTGACTTTAACAAAGCAAGTAAAAGATCTGTACAATAAGAACTTCAAGACACTGAAGAAGGAAATTGAAGAAGACCTCAGAAGATGGAAAGATCTCCCATGCTCATGGATTGGCAGGATTAATATAGTAAAAATGGCCATTTTACCAAAAGCAATCTACAGATTCAATGCAATCCCCATCAAAATATCAATCCAATTCTTCAAAGAGTTAGACAGAACAATTTGCAAATTCATCTGGAATAACAAAAATCCCAGGATAGCTAAAGCTATCCTCAACAATAAAAGGACGTCAGGGGGAATCACTATCCCTGAACTCAAGCAGTATTACAGAGCAATAGTGATAAAAAACTGCATGGTATTGGTACAGAGACAGACAGATAGACCAATGGAATAGAATTGAAGACCCAGAAATGAACCCACACACCTATGGTCACTTGATTTTTGACAAAGGAGCCAAAACCATCCAATGGAAAAAACATAGCATTTTCAGCAAATGGTGCTGGTTCAACTGGAGGGCAACATGTAGAAGAATGCAGATCGATCCATGCTTATCACCCTGTACAAAGCTTAAGTCCAAGTGGATCAAGGACCTCCACATCAAACCAGACACACTCAAACTAATAGAAGAAAAACTAGGGAAGCATCTGGAACACATGGGCACTGGAAAAAATTTCCTAAACAAAACACCAATGGCTTACGCTCTAAAATCAAGAATCGACAAATGGGATCTCATAAAACTGCAAAGCTTCTGTAAGGTAAAGGACACTGTGGTTAGGACAAAACGGCAACCAACAGATTGGGAAAAGATCTTTACCAATCCTACAACAGATAGAGGCCTTATATCCAAAATATACAAAGAACTCAAGAAGTTAGACCGCAGGGAAACAAATAACCCTATTAAAAAATGGGGTTCAGAGCTAAACAAAGAATTCACAGCTGAGGAATGCCGAATGGCTGAGAAACACCTAAAGAAATGTTCAACATCTTTAGTCATAAGGGAAATGCAAATCAAAACAACCCTGAGATTTCACCTCACACCAGTGAGAATGGCTAAGATCAAAAACTCAGGGGACAACAGATGCTGGCGAGGATGTGGAGAAAGAGGAACACTCCTCCATTGTTGGTGGGATTGCAAACTGGTACAACCATTCTGGAAATCAGTCTGGAGGATCCTCAGAAAATTGGACATTGAACTGCCTGAGGATCCAGCTATACCTCTCTTGGGCATATACGCAAAAGATGCCCCAACATATAAAAAAGACACGTGCTCCACTATGTTCATTGCAGCCTTATTTATAATAGCCAGAAGCTGGAAAGAACCCAGATGCCCTTCAACAGAGGAATGGATACAGAAAATGTGGTACATCTACACAATGGAATATAACTCAGCTATCAAAAACAACGACTTTATGAAATTCGTAGGCAAATGGTTGGAACTGGAAAACATCATCCTGAGTGAGCTAACCCAATCACAGAAAGACTTACATGGTATGCACTCATTGATAAGTGGCTATTAGCCCAAATGCTTGAATTACCCTAGATGCCTAGAACAAATGAAACTCAAGACGGATGATCAAAATGTGAATGCTTCACTCCTTCTTTAAAAGGGGAACAAGAATACCCTTGGCAGGGAATAGAGGGGCAAAGATTAAAACAGACACAGAAGGAACACCCATTCAGAGCCTGCCCAACATGTGGCCCATACAAATACAGCAACCCAATTAGACAAGATGGATGAAGCAAAGAAGTGCAGGCAGACAGGAGCCGGATGTAGATCTCTCCCGAGAGACACAGCCAGAATACAGCAAACACAGAGGCGAATGCCAGCAGCAAACCACTGAACTGAGAATAGAACCCCCGTTGAAGGAATCAGAGAAAGAACTGGAAGAGCTTGAAGGGGCTCGAGACCCCATATGTACAACAATGCCAAGCAACCAGAGCTTCCAGGGACTAAGCCACTACCTAAAGACTATACATGGACTGACCCTGGACTCTGACCTCATAGGTAGCAATGAATAGCCTAGTAAGAGCACCAGTGGAAGGGGAAGCCCTGGGTCCTGCTAAGACTGAACCCCCAGTGAACTAGATTGTTGGGGGGAGGGCGGCAAGGGGGGAAGATGGGGAGCGGAACTCCCATAAAGAAGGGGAGGGGGGAGGGGGATGTTTGCCCGGAAACCAGGAAAGGGAATAACACTCGAAATGTATATAAGAAATACTGAATTTAATAAAAAAAAAGAATCTTAAAAGAATCACAAATCTAAACTTTGACATAAAAGTCAGCCACAGCTACTTTACATTCTCAGAATGCACATCTACAGCCATCAGCAATCCTATCAGGAAGATGAGGGAAATAATGGGTACAGGAAACCAGTCATTACCAGTCCAGCCTCAGCGAGCATCATGTCAGCCAGTGTTGACTTTGTTCTTGTTCCCTGACCTCAAGAATTTTCTAGCTTAACTAATAAGAGTGTGCCTTTCTCAACTCCTTAAGATTTTCTATATCAACGGCAGTAGCAGAAACACCTCAACCTAGCGTCACTAACAATTTTATTTCTTCAAATGCTTTCTAAGGTTGGTGGTCATTGCTGACAATCTACATTTCTAAGTTCTTTTCTAGGGTGGTGATTGAATCATTAATCTTCTCCATGCAAGAAAGAGATCAAGCGCTGTTACCGTGCCAGAGATACTGTCCAGAGAGGGGCTGGAAGTCCCCGTTCCATACACTTAGATCAAGAGGGCAGCAAGCAGAGGAGAACTCCATAACAGTCTGAAGCTCTCCGGACACTCAGTTCTCGGGTCATGCCTATCAAAACACACCCGTTCTGATTGTGCTAACTGGTGGTCTGCATTACATGAATTCTGAAGCCCGTTGTCCTTGCTCCTGCAGGACCCTCGAAACAACTGTGCTTTTGCTAGGTATAGGAATTGTGATGTAAATATCTATGTTTTCCACTCGTCTTAAGCAACCAATGTGAAAGGGTGGTTTGACCCCTGAAGGTTGAGAACTACTGTACTGTGGTCTGGGAGGTGGATCTCAGGGAGTGTATTATAAGGTGTTGGCACTTTTTCAGAACCTGCTTCATGCTGTGTGCAGGCAATTTTACATAATTAGTCTTGAGGTTCCTTGGGCACTATGGTTTTCTTGAAATCTTCATTGGCTGCTGACCTACTTTCCCAACTTCAAACACTGCTAAATAGACCACAAATTATGTTCTAGGTTTTCTGTAGGCTATGCTTCCTCCGTCTAACTCACCAACATCTACTCCCCATTGATGTACTGAGACAAACTCTAGCAAAGCCAACGCCCTAGATGTTATCTGTGTCATGGGGCTGGATTTCCTTTTACTTTTGGCCTAAATATCTTATCTTCAGTTATTTGACAAACAGAAATCATTAGTTTCCCTTACCCTGAGAAATCTTGAAAATTTTTTTTAAATTTTAATTTAATTTTATTTCATTTTGCCTCTCCTGATTTTTTTCCACTTCAAATGATAATCTAGCCCATTAGCCAGTTCTTATCTGAGTCCATTTCTTTCTTATAATAGCTGGCTAAGAGTAGCAGATAGGAGCCAACATACTTTAGCATGTTTATTTCTTGTGTGTTTATTTCAGGGAACCTGGGAGTTCTTAATGTGTTTTCTAAGTTAGAATATAAGAAGAGAGAAATAGAGCTAGAGCGAGAGAGAGACAGAGAGAAACAGAGAGAGACAGAGACAGAGAGAGGGAGAGAGAGAGAAGGGGGGTTTCCTCCATCCTTGTTTAACACAGAACCTCTACATTTCTAATTTTTGATGATCAGCTCCTTCCCATTTTAGTGTAAGGAGCAAACCAATGCCAAATATTCTGGTGTTTCTTATGACACTCACTTTTATCTGTTCATCCTTGTCGATTAGGGACAATGTTAAGCAAAGAGACTCCAAAATCAGTGCCCTCAATAAAAATACATTCTTCTGGCAAAGAATGGTTTCCAGATCATCTGTGGTAGTGTCTCAGCTTTTCACAAATTCAAACCTAATGGAGAATTGACATGGGTTCCCATAGGGTCATCATTACAAGCCAGCCTCAGAGAGGAAGAAGCCGGAGGAGGCTGAGTGGAATATATTAATGGCTGATTCCTAAAAATGGACCACAATATTTCTGTTCATGTTCATTGGTGAGAATGTTATCACCTGAGAGGGACAGCAGGAAAATAAAACTCCTCATAGGTCCAAGATGAGGAAAGGCCAGCTGTGATCAGCTTGTGGTTTTTATCACAGTCAACAAGAAGGGACAAAGGGTGTCAATCTTTGGTGTGGAGATTATCTCTGAGTGTCAGTGTTATACTAGAGATGGAACAGATTATAAGACTAGTGGACAGAGCCTATGGGTCAACCAAAAGAGTTTTTTAAGATCAATGATGGGGTTGGTTACAACAAGAACAGGACAAATAGAGGACTTAGGAATCCATCTAAGTTGTAATGTGAGAAGAGACGAGAAGAACCATCTCTGAAGGGCTGTTGGACAATGGTTTTTGTTCCTCATTGATGACATTTCCTTTATTCTGAAGCCTTTTTATGCAAAAGATTTGAGGCAAAATCAGTTATGACAGAGAACAATTTTAAAAGAGACCCAGTAAAAAGTAAAAAGACTATGTTCTGTGATGTAAGGGTAACCTTAACCTGAATACTCAAACAGTTAAAGTGATTCCCATAAATACATTCTTGGGCTCAAAGGACGGGATCTCCCACATGCTAATGTCTCCATGGAATGACTCAAGCTTGGAATAAATAGCTACCAGGATTTGATAACTTGGGGATCACTTATAACCTTGATACAGGCTGTTTCAGTGAACTTACAAGGGGAAAGAAGGCATGTTGGGGTGGACTCAAGAAGGAATAAGATTAGAGATTAGAGGAAGGAACAGAAGGTTAAATTATACTTTTTAAATGGAAGTGCACATTTTCAGTTCAGGGAACAGACAATCTCAATGACAATTATTTTAGGTAGGAAGGAAAAGTAGTCTTCAGGAATGGGGCAAACTGTCTCCTCTTAGTGAGACAACAAGGTAGGGAGATGAAGTATTAAGAAGAATTATTTAACTGTGTGTGATTTGACCTAGTTTTCTCTCCTAAAACATAGTAGGAGCTTGTATGTGTTAGTTTTCTGTTGCTGTGATAAAACACCATGACCAAAGCAGTTTACAGAAGAAAGAGTTTATTTTGGATCCAAAAGAATGGAGTCCATCAGGGTGGGGAGGCATAGCAGCAGGTTGCCACCTAGTTTGGCAGCTAGAGCAGGAACCTGAGGGCTCACATACCTAACAGCATGAAGGAAGCAGGGACTGAAGTAGAGACCACAACGGAACACTGCTCATCGTCTGTGGCTCATGTTAAGCCAGGGTTCTCATATAATCCAGACCCATTTATTCAGGGGTCAGGCTGCCCGCAGTGGGCTCGACTTCCTACATCAATCAGAAATCAAGAAAAGGCCCCACATACATGCCAAACAGACCAATCAGATGGACACAATTTGTCAACTGTTGCTCCTTCTGTCCAGGTTCGTGACTTACGAGGGGGACTTTAGGTTTGTGTCAAGTTGACAGTAGAATCCAATTATGACACATGAACAATTAGAATTATAACAAAAACATATAAAATATATTTAATTGCCTCCTTTGGTCATAGAAAGCATTCTCGAGTTGATTCATTTTGGCATGATACTTTAGTAACTCGTGTGGTTTTGTCCTTGTACAAAACTTAGTCATATTCCTGAGAAGCCTTCATTTTATACCATATTCTAGGTGCTAGGGACGCTTGTCATTGGTTTTATGTTTTGTAATTCCAAAAATCTCAGTGAACATATGGAGAAACAACCTAGACATATATCTAACATACAGATTATGATCTTAAAATGAGGGCTATTTAAATACCCACAATCACATACGTACTTATACATAGATAAAACCGAGTGATAAACTATATTTAACTTCAAGACAGCTGTTTCACTTAAACCTTCTCGAGCTTAATTGCTTCTTTTTTCCTTTGTACAAAATATGATTCTCAAGAACCATATGGTGGTGAACTATAGAATAAGTTATGGCTACTCACTGCTTTACTCTCTGTTACATATACAGTGGTTGCCTCCTAATACTGCCACCAATATTGATTGCCCATCAGACTGCTGAGAAAATTGTTGAAATCTTTGTGTATTCTCAATGTGTTCTCATCCCATCTGTTTTGGTTTGGATAGAAAGGCCTCTCCTGGTCATGATACATGTTCGGATACTTGGTCCTCAGTTGGTGATGGTGTTTGCATAGATCTAGAAACTATGGCCTTGTTGGAAGAAGTACATCGCTTCCACAACTACCCTGGGGGTGGGGGCAGGCTTTGAGAGTTCAGACTCCACTCATAGTTCACTCTCTCTTGCTTTGTGCTAGTGTTTCAAGATATGAGCCCTTCGCTTCTGCGCCTGCGCCATGTTTGACACTTGCTGCCTTTCTTTCTGCTTCACCATCATGGACTCCAATGAGCATAAACCCAGATAAAGTCTTTCTTCTCTAAGTCATCTAAGTCATCTTTTATCACTACAGTAGAAAGGCAACTAGCATATCATTTTTAATCATAGTTGTATTTTCAGGACACACAACAATGACACATCATGATTTTTATTATAAACTTGATAAATTGATCCTAAAATTCTACTGAGTGCAGAGAGCCAAGAATATCAAGAGCCATTTTCATGAAGGAAAGGAAATAAAACCCAAGGGGGGAACCTTCGTTACACCACATAGATTTATCATAATTTGTATAGTAATAACCACAGAGTGCTAATGGTACAAGAGTAAAAACTAACTGGGCTGTACCAAGGAGGGAAAACCCTCTCCTGGAATAGGCAAGGCCCTGCCTGTAGGGCAGAATTGGGAAATATGGGAGTAGAATTGTTGCATAGCAAAAGGAGAATATTTGATCAACATTATCTGATGAATAGTATCCCAAGTTTTCTTTCTATAAGAAAAATAACATAAAACAGAAATTTGATTATTACATTACTCATCAAAATAAGTCTCAGATTGTGAGTGGTTATTATCCTCAACCTGATGAAATAGTATTGTTAATCATCCACATGATGGGTTATAATTGAGGAAAAACAAAATGGGGGAAAGAGGATTTCACACTGAATAGCAAGCATTTTCTTTGATGTGGAAAGGAGAAGTAACATGTGGAATGGCAGAAGGAACAAGCCCCAAGTTTAGGTAAGAGAAATATGGAGAAAATACTAGAATTTTGAGGAGAGTTTTATTCAAATTATATACACCTGGATCTGCCAATTATTTAATTCAGCCATTGAACAAAACTGGGTGAACTTTTGGTAATCCAACCATTGTGTTAGCTTACTATTTGTAAGAAGGGGGTGTGCTTATCATCACTGGGGGCTGTGAAGATGATTCTGATGTTTATATAAATGAACTCTCCACAAACTCAAAAGAAAATGTTTTCCTTGTTGTGTGCTTTCTAGGAACCCATGGCATCCAAGTCGTGGAGGGTTGGGGGAAAGCAGCTGTCAAAACAGCAGGTCAGGGGTATCTGGCAAAGGGCTATAGAAACTGAGCAGGCATGAAGGACCACAGGGTGGGCTGCCATAAGTGAGTGCATGGGCATAAGAACTGGACACTGAAATCAAGAGTGTGGGTTTCCCAACATTCTCTGACTGTGGACTCTTCAGTTTTCTTCCCTGCAATCTGCTACTCCAGGGTTTTGTGTGATTGCTGGAGGAAGGGAAGATGCATTAATGATTCATGGGGTGGGAAAACTTTCTTAAAGGAAGCCACACACTCCTCCTACTAGTTCATTGAGAATCACAGCAATAGAAATCCTGAAGTTCTAAGACAGACCCTTTTTGCAGGTTCTGAGTTCAGTAAGATTTTTTTTTGTAGTGACTTGTTTTACATTTATGATTGTACAACTAGCTAGATAAAGAGCCATATAATCTAGATGAAGTCTTCAGTAGAACTGAATCCTCATTTAATAGTTAAGGCAATTGGAATTCAATCAGGATCATATAGAGGGTGATGTCTCTGGAATTAGAATTCATGTCTCTTTGGCTATACCCAACACATTCTACTCTTTGGCTATACCCAGCACATTCTACTTTTTGTCTATACCCAGCACATTCTTCTACATAAATAAAGGAAACTCAAGGCTTAACAACAAGCATACTCCCTTCTAACTTTCCTGCTGTGTAAAGCCAAAGGCTTCTGAGTTTACCTTCAGTCTACAGAGTCACATGATTGTAACATAGAAGCACAGTAGGATGAGTCCCTAATCTACATGATTTCTACCTTCCCATGAATGTTATTTCAAGTCTCCAGGGATGTTAGTCTGCAGAGGTGAAGTACAATCTGGAAGAGCTATTACATCATGTTAACAATGATCTTGGGAGAAATACCCACAGACTATGATGTCTCTGGGCAGATTTGAAAGCTTGTTTTGATTTTTAAATTTTTTTAACATTTTCCAGTGTGTGTGTGTGTGTGTGTGTGTGTGTGTGTGTGTGTGTGTGTGTATACAATATAGATATCACAGTAATGTCAAGAAATATCCTTATTTATTTTTTTGAGAATATTATTCAATGAAATAATCAAACCTAGAGCTCATTGATATGAATGAGTAGTATCATTAGTCAACTTACTCTGGGGAATTTTGTCTCTACCTTCTGAGGCTGAAATGACAACATGAACTACTTGGGCCACCTAATACTTATATGGATACTGGGGATTCAAACTGTGTTCCTCATAGATGGCTGGCACATGCTTAACCACTGAGCCATTGCCACAGTTCAAAGTAATCTTTTAAAAGCTTTTAAAAGATCTTTCTAGGAAAAAGTGTTGAAAATGAAAAGATTTACTTTTTCAAAAAATAGACAAAATTAAAAGGTTCATATATATTTATGCCTTTTGGTCATTTCTTGCAAAAATTCCAAGTGTTATCACTTTGTCATATACAGATCTGCAGTAGTGTTTCCAAAAGGAGTCTCCGGGATTCTGACTGTTTGGTATATTTCGGATAGCCATGCAGAGAATTTTACCACACATGTTAGGTGCATTCATAGTTCATTTATGACACTTCCTGAGTCTCTCTGACAATGTTAATAGTTATTATTTAATAGTTAATAGTTCTGACTGTGTTAATAGTTTTCACTTAACATTTGTTAGGATTCACATTCAACAGAACATCCTTTGTGACTCCTACTTTGTAATCACTCTCCAGAAACTTAGTGCATGGATCATCATGGCTATCCACCTCAAAAATGTGGGTATTTCTGTGGGTCCGTGATGAAAGTCATCTCTCTTGGCACCCACAAATTCTCATCTGTTCCAATGTGCAGTGTCTTCCACACTTTCAAAAGATAAATTTCCAATTTTGTTAATTTGGATATTGCCTCTGGGCCCTTTAGTTAGCTTGACTAGGGGTTTATCTATCCTATTGATTCTCTCAAAAAACCAGCTTTTGATTTGTTGATTCTTTGTATTGTTCTCTGTGTCTATTTGGTTGATTTTGGCCCCGAGTTTGACTATTTCCTACAGTCTACTCCTCTTGGGTGTATTTGCTTCTTTTTGTTCTAGACTTCTCAGGTGTGCTGTTAAGTTGCTAGTGTAAGATCTCTCCAGTTTCATTACTTAGTGCTGTGAATTTTCCTCTTAGCACTGCATTCATTGTGTCCCATAAGTTTGAGTATGATATGTCAACATTTTCATTAAAATCCAGGATGTCTATAATTTCTTTCTTTATTTCTTCCCTAACCAAGTTATTGTTGAGTAGAGAGTTGTTAAGTTTCCACATGTATGTGGGATTTCTGTTGTTTTTGCTGTTATTGAAAAGGGGCCTTAGGCCATGGTGATCTGATAAGGTGCATGGAATTATTTCAATATTATTGTATTTGTGGAGGGTTGTTTTGTAACCAATTATATGGTCAATTTTAGAGAAGGTATCATGTGGTGCTGAGAAGAAAGTGTGTTCTTTTGTTTTAGGGTGAAATGCTCTGTAGATATCTGTTAAATCCATTTGGTTCATAACCTCTATTAGTTTTACTGTGTTTCTGTTTAGTTTCTGTTTCAATAACCTGTCCATTAGGGAGAGTGGGGTGTTGAAGTCTCCCACTATTATTGTGTGGGGTTCAGTGTGTGTTTTGTGCTTTAGTAAAGTTTCTTTTATGAATGTGTATGCCCTTGCATTTGGGGCATAGATGTTCAGAATTGAGATTTTTCTTTTGGTGGATTTTCCCTTTGATGAATATGAAGTGTCCTTCCTTATCTTTTTAAATAACTTTTGGTTGAATGTCTATTTTATTGGATATTAGAATGGCAACCCAATCTTTTTTCTTGGGACCATTTGCTTGGAAGACCCTTTTCCCTCCTTTCACTCTGAGATAGTGTCTGTCTTTGATATTGAGGTGTGCTTCTTGTATGCAATAAAATGCTGAATCCTGCTTGCATATCCAGCCTATTAGCTTATGTTTTTTAATAGGTGAATTGAGTCCATTAGTATTGAAAATATTAAAGAGAGATGACTGTTGGTTCCTGTTATATTTGTTTTTGTAGGTAGCTTTATGTGCTTGTGGTTCTCTCCTTTTAGTTTTGTTGTGAAATGTTTAATATCTAGTCTTTTCTTTGGTGTTTCCCTCATTCTGTTGGAGTTTTCCTTCCAGAATCCTCTGTAGGGCTAAATTGGTATATAGATAATGTTTGAGTTTGGTTTTGTCCTGGAATATTTTGGTTTCTCCATCTATTTCAATAGAGAGTTTTGCTGGGTATAGTAGCCTGGGCTGGCATTTGTGTTCTCTTAGAGTCTGCATAACTTCTGACAAGGCTTTTCTGGCTTTTAGTCTTTCTGTTGAGAAGTTTGGTCTAATCCTCATAGGTCTACTTTTTATGTTACTTGGCCCCTTTCCCTTGCAGCTTTTAATATTCTTTGTTCTGTGTACTTAGTGTTTTGATTATTATGTGATGAGAGGACTTTTATGGTTATCTCTTTCTTTTGGTTGGGGAAATGGAAACAACGGAAATGGTGGAAATTAAAAAAATTATCAGAAAGTACTACAAAAGCCCATACTCAACAAAACTGGAAAATCTAGATGAAATGGATGGTTATTTTAGAAAGATATCACATGCCAAAGTTAAATCAAGAGCACATAAACTATCTAAACAGGCCTATATCCCATAAGGAAATAGAAGAAGTCATTAAAAACCTCCCAGTCAAAAAAAAAAGGCCAGGGCCAGACAGATTTAGTTGAGAATTCAAAGAAGACTTAATACCAATATTCCTCAAACTATTCCATAAAACAGAAACAGAAGGAACACTACATCACTCTATGAAGCCACAATTACTCTGATACCTAAACCACACAAGGAACCAACCAAAAAAGAGAACTTCGGACCAATCTCACTTATGAATATTGATGGAAAAATACTCAATAAAAATTTTGCAATCCAAATTCGAGAACACATCCATCATTTGCCACGATCAAGTAGGCTTCATCCTAGGGATGCAAGGTTGGTTCAATATATGAAAATCTATTAACGTAATCCACCATAAAAACAAAGTCAAAGAAAAAAATTACATGATCATCTCCTTAGATGCAGAAAAAACATTTGATAAAATACAACACCTCTTCATGTTAAAAGTACTGAAGAGATCGGGAATTCAAGGTGCATACCTAAACACAGTAAAAAACAATTTACTGCAAACCAATAACCAATATTAAATTAAGTGAAGAGATACTTGAAGCAATACCACTAAAGTCAGGGACAAGGCAAGGATGCCCACTCTCCTCATATCTGTTCATATCTATGCAATATAGTACTCAAAGTTCTAGCTAGAACAATAAGACAGCAAAAGGCAATCAAGGGGATATAAATTGGAAAGGAAGAAATAAAGATATCAGTATTTGCAGATGATATGATAGTATACATAAGCACAAAAGTTCTACCAGAGAACTTTTCCAGCTGACAAACAACTTCAGCAAAGTGGCCAGATATAAAATTAACTCAAACAAATCAATAGCTTTCCTTTATAAAAATGATAAACAAGCTGAGAAGGAAATTAGGGAAACAACTCCCTTCACAATAGTCACATGTAATATAAAGTAGCTTGTGGTAATTCTAACCAAACAAGTGAAAGATCTGTATGACAATAATTTCAAGTCTCTCAAGAAAGAAATCAAAGATCTCAGAAAATGGAGAGATCTCCCATGCTCATGGGTTGTCAGAATTAAGATAGTAAAAATACCATTCTACCAAAGTCAATCTACAGATTCAATGCAATCCCCATGAAAATCCAAACACAATACTTCAAAGACATGGAAAGAGCAATTCTCAAATTCACCTGGAAAGTCAATAAACCCAAAACAATTCTTAACAATAAAAGAATTGCTGGGGTAAGCACCATTCCAGATCTCAAGCTCTACTACAGAGCAATAGTGATAAAACCTGCATGGTATTAGAACAGAGACAGACAGGTTGATCCATGGAATAGAATTGAAGACCCAGAAATAAAACCACACACTCATGCACACTTGAGCTTTGACAAAGAAGTCAAAAATATACATGGAAAAAAAAAAGAAAGTATCTTCAATAAATGGTGCTGGTCTAACTGGCTGTTTGTAGAAAAATGAATATTTTTCTATGGGTCTATGTGTCACCTTGCACAAAGCTCAAGTCCAAGTGGATCAAGGACCTCAATAAAACCAGATACACTGAATCTAATAGAAGAGAAAGTGGGAAAGAGCCTTGAATTCATTGGCACAGGGGGAAATTTCCTAGCAGAACTCCAATGACTCATGTTCTAAGATCAAGGATTGATATATGGGACCTCATGAAACTGGAATGCTTCTGTAAGACAAAAGACATAGTCAATAAGATAAATTGGCACCCTACAGATTGGGAAAAACTTCATTAACCCCACATTCAATAGAGGAATAATATCCAAAATATATAAAGAACTTAAAAAGCTAACCACCAAAAAACAAACAACCCAATCAAAAAATGGGGTATAGAACTAAAGAGAGAATTCACAACGGAGGAATCTTGAATGGCTGAGAAGCACCTGAAGAAATGTCCAAAGTCCCTAGTGATCAGAGAAATGCAAATTAAAATGACCAATAGATTCCACCTTACACCAATCAGGATGGCTAAGATCAAAACCTCAGGTGACAGCACATTTTGTTGAGGATGTAGAGAAAGAGGAATACTCCTCCATTGATGGTGGGATTACAAACTGGTACAAACATTCTAGAAATCAATCTGGAGGTTCCTCAGAAAATTGGAAATAGATCTACCTAAAGACTCAGAAATACCTGTCTTGGGAATATACCCAAAAGATGCCCCATCAAGCCACATGGTCATGTCTTCCACTATGTTCATGGTGGCCTTGTTTGTGATAGCCAGAAGCTGGAAACGACCCAGCTATCCCATGACAGAAGAATGGATTCAGAAAATGTGGTTCATTTACACAATAGAATACTACTCAGCTATTATGAATGAGGACATCCTGAATTTTGCGGAAACTAGAAAATATCCTAGTGAAATAACTCACACCTGAAAGGACATGCATGCTCTACTCACTAATAAATGAATGTTAACCAAAAATATGCATAATACCCAAGATACAGTCCATGGAACTCTAAAAGGTCAACAGGTTAAAGGGCCCAAGTGAGAATGCCTCAGTCCCACTTGGGAGGGAGAAGAAAGCAATCACAACGGGGGAGGAAGGGAGGGAAAGGGGACGAGGGGGGTGGGGAGAACATGATCTGATATTAGGTGTGGGAAAAGGACTGAAGCCCTGAGGGCCAGCAGAAAGAATAGAAACAGGCAACCTGGGGAGGTAGGAGGTGGGGGACTCTCCAGAATGTACCAGAGACCTGGAACGTTAGAGACTCTCAGGACTCAAAGGAAAGGACCTTAGATGAAATGCCCTACAGTAGTGAGAGGGAACTTGCAGAGCCTGCCTCTAGTAAAAAGACAGGGCATCAAGCGGGGATGGGGTTGTCATCCCATAGTCAAAACTCTGACCCATAATTGTTCTTGTCTGAAAGAACTGCAAGGATTGAAATAGGAGCCGGAGGATAAGAAGGTCCAGTGACAGGCCAAAAGTGAGATCCAGCTCAAGGGGAGGCCCCAAAGCCTGACACTATTTCTGAAGTGATGGAGTGCTCACAAAAAGGAAACTATCATGACTGACTCTGAAAGGCTCAACAAGCAGCTGAAAGAGTCAGATGCAGATGTGCACCCAACCAATGTTCAGAAGCTGCTGACCCCTGTAGTTGAATTAGGGAAATGTAGGAAGAAGCTGAGGAGGAGGGTGACCCTGTAGGAGGACCAGCAGTCTCAATTAACCTGGACCCCCAAGATCTCTCAGACACTGGATCACCAACCAGGCAGCATACACCAGCTGAGACGAGGCCCCCAACACATATTCAGCAGAGCACTGCAGGGTCTGGGTTTAGTCAGAGAACATGCACCTAACCCTCAAGAGACTGGAGACCCCAGGGAGTTGAGGTCTGGTGCAGTAGGGAGTTTGGGGTGGGGACATCCTTGGGGAGACAGGGTGTGGGGAGGAGGTATGGAATGGGGGAACAGTCAGAGGGTAGCCCAGGAGGGGAATAAAATATGGAGTGAAAAAAAACAAACAAAATTTTTAAAAAGGATAAATTTTCATAAGAACTGTGGTGATGCTTCAATGGTTAAGCATGTGCCAGCCATCTGTGAGAAACAGTTCAAATCCCAGTATCCATGTAAGTATTAGGTGGCCCTAGTGGTCCATGTTGTCATTTTAGCCCCAGAAGGTAGGGACAGGATTTCCCAGAGCAAGCTGACCCTTCAGATTGTCTTATGTCCTCTCTATCAGTACAACCTGTTGCCATGGGTGCATCAGACCTCACAATACTACCCATTGTCATAGATGAGTCAGACATCACAGTACCACCTGTTACCATGGATGCAACAGGCATAACAATATCACCCATTGCCATGGTTGCATAGGACATCACAGAGGCATTTTTGTTGTCTCTGTCCCTGATTCCCAGATGTCCACATCACTCAAGGAGGTATCTCTAAAATTCTGAATAACAGGAATGCTTTCTTCAAGCTCTAAGAATTCAGGGCTTGAGGGATTAGGCGGTTTGCTGCCTCCTTGCTTGGTTCTTTATTTCCTTCTATTTTTGCATTATCCCATTCATGCAAAGCTGTTTCCATATCTTAGGTGTGTAATGTTACTTTGTTTCTTATGCATGCTTTTGGGAGGATGCACCTCTTAAGTTAAGCAGCTTATTAAAGCATTTATACAAATTAGTGGAATGCATCTGTAAAGGTAATTTACACTGCAAGTTCCCATACAATTGTTATTAAGCCCACACAGACCTAGTAAGACAGGCATGCATGTGCGCTCCTGTTCATACACACACACACACGCACACACACACGCACACACACACACACACACACACACACACACACACCATGAAAGAGGCCAATAGGGGGTCATGCTCACTGAATATAAATTCTCTTTTCCCTTTCTTTGTTGTTCTGGAAGTGTGCAATCAACTCTGGCTGCACTACACAACCTTCTAAGGAGTTCATAAACCATGGACTAACTTTAGAAAGTCTGATTTAAGATGCAGAGTCCAGGCCTCTATTTGTAAATATGTAGTTAATTTAATTGTGCACATCAAACTACAGAATCACTAATTTAAAACACAGGGTCTGGGGAAGTGGAAAACATCACCAGTTATGAAATCAGCCCAAGCAGGGACTCTGAAATGTTCTGCCAGGAAGAATATACCAGAATATACCAGAATATTAACAGTAGCATTTAGTTATTCATCTTGTCACCTACCACTCCGCAAATACACTTTCCTTCTGCCCATGCAGCGAAGTGTGACAAGTGAGTCTTGCTCCTGACCATTGAAATCCTAGCCTGGGTAAATGTGAAAATAGATTTAGGGCAAGCAGTCGCTTTGCTGATAGGTGTCAACAGTGTGATGCTATGCTTAGGAGTTTATATCCAGAGATAGATATTTGTGCTGGCTAGTTTTATGCCAGCTTGACACAAGGTCGAGTTATCTGAAAGGAGGCGACTCAATTGAAAAATTACGCCTCCATATAATCTGGCTGGAAGACATTTCTTAAGAAGTGATTATTGGATGAGGGCCCAGCCCATTGTGGGTGCTGCCATCCTTGGGCTGGTGGTCCTACATTCTATAAGAGAGCAGGTTGAACAAGCCAGTAAGCATGGCCTCCACTTCCTCTGCATCAGTTCCTGGCTTCAAGAACCTGTCTTGCTTGAGTTCTTGTCCTGACTTCCTTCAATGATGAACCACAAAATAGAAGTGTAAGCCAAATACACTCTTTCCTCCCCAACTTGCTTTTGGCCACGGTGTTTTATTGTGACAATGGCTATTATTATTATTCATAGTCAATCAGTTCCCATGCACCTAATACAGGGCCCCATCAAGCTTGCTCCTTGCAGGCATGAAGTACAATGTGCCTGTCTCTGATGTGTGGGAAGGCGGAGTTTATGGACTGTTGGTAAAGGTGCAGTAGCATCTTAAGGAAGATGGTTGACAAGTGCCATAAAGGTAGAGGTGTTAGATGGCACAGGGAGTTCCACATACTGTCTTATTTCCCATCCCATCACTTCAGCATCAGAAACAAGTCATCTTCTGGATTCAGAATAAAATGCCATTTCTTCTCCAATGAGACCTACCTTTTCTCCATGACGCTGTGCCAAAATTTTCCAGGACATCAAATGCTTTCTTACTAGAATCCTAGCACTGCATGCCAGTGCTCAGATTTTAGCTTTTACCATCAAGAGAGCTTGATGCGATGACTTGACATAAAAGGAGCCTCAGACAGGTCTATGATATAAATTTCATAAGAAGATGTTGAAAGTATCCATTGTCTGCCTGGAAATGAGCTTAAGAAATTCAATACCCTTCGCAAACACAGCTCGCTTAACAGTATGAAGTTATCATCAGTATGTGGGCAATAACCCCGAAGCGCAGCTTTGATGATGCAGTAACTATAGTTCTTATGTTGCCTTTGGAGTAGAAGGGAAATGATTGCTGAGTTGGAAACCACTCCTGGGCAAGAGAAATGATAGGGAATACAGCCAGGCACAGCATTGTCAAATCTAATAAGATCAATGATGAAACATCTTCACTAAACAGGCTGCTTAAACATATTTAATGCCTTGTCTTAATCTTTTTTTAAGAGAGTGCCTGTCTATCGACCATGTGCCCCGGGCTCTGCGAATCCACGAATCCCATTGCTTCTCTGCTCCCCTGTGCTGGAAGTCTCACAGGAATGCAGAGAACCTTTGCCTACCTTTTCCAGGAGGCGTGAGTCACTGTTGTCTGTTCCCTTCTGAGGACGAGCCAGCTGGAAAGCTTGCAGTTGTTGACAGCACCCTGCCTTGCTATCAGAATATAGTCCAAGACTCACAGGTTTTGAGCCAAAATGCACTTAGGAGTAAGAGAAAAAAAAAACGTGTGGAGTGTGCTGGGTGTGATACAGTGGTGGTTAGTAGAGATGGTTACACAAGAGAGAAATCCATCATCTGCATACATATTTAAATCCAGTATCTGCCAAATGAAATGTATCTAGGGGTCAAATGTAGTCTAAAGGACTGAGTACTGTTGAACACCTAGTCATTTGGCTTTTATTGTCTTTCCAATTCAAACCTCTCTCCACCCTCTCTTGACTAATCTAACGATAACCAAGGTTATTTCCATTTCCAATAGATTATGCTGAGATAGTGGTTTTCTTTCCATGGTGTTGCAAGATTGGATGCACAGACTTGAGCTTAGAACCACCCTGTGGGTGAGCAAGTTCTCACATTATTTTCCTATATCTCTTCTTTCCCCATTGTCACTCATTCCTGATCTCAGGAATTATACACAAGCCCTTTGTTGTAAGCTGCGCTTCCTTAAGGAGGTCAGGCTGAAAACAATTGGTATCGGCACTGGCTTTATAAATCAAGCCTTCTGGGTAAGATTTCTCAAGCTGGTTTGCTCAGTAACATAGTAGCAGAACCCAAATACTCTGTATCTCATAGCAGGTGGAATGGTGGTCATCTTTGGCCTACAATGACATAATAGTAGCATGAAGCTACTAAGTCTTTCACTTGAGATTAGTTGGAGTGATGTTCAGGTAGAAGATTGAATATGTTGACTGATACTTGAGCATTTTGAGGGCAATGCTAGCTGCAAGACAATTCAACTACAATGACTCTCTTACCTGCATCAAAAGAAAGGAGACTCATTTCCTGCAAGTTGTACTGAAAAACATGTCTGGGATATAGCTTTAGGTAGAAAAGTTCTCCACAGTTTTAGGGGGACTCCTCAGCTACAGTTAGTAACACGATGTGAAGATGGTGGAATTCTGTGACTTGTGTTGAGTATATCTGAAGAACTTATTCTAGGAATTGGGAACCTTGAAGTCCTCTGAATATTCCAGGATGACTGAAGCAAACTCCTCCTCTCTGGGAGTAGCCTCCCCTTCCCAGGAGATAGATAAATGGGATCAGCTATGGCACTATTCACTATAGCATTAGTTCACTTTTCTCTACCCCCAAGCCTTCCCCAAGTCTTGGCATGCAGTCAGGGAAGAGGTACAATCGCTGTTACATGGGAAAGAAATTTATACTTAAAAGACACACAGCTCTGAGGAGTAGATCTGAAGCACAATGACCTGGAATGGAGAAGGCAGATAAGGAGTTGGATGAGAACTATTTACAT
The DNA here is from genome assembly GCF_021556685.1 of Rattus norvegicus. Lineage (NCBI taxonomy): Eukaryota > Metazoa > Chordata > Mammalia > Rodentia > Muridae > Rattus > Rattus norvegicus. The sequence goes on along the minus strand of NC_141539.1, from coordinate 123,632,714 downwards.
ACAAGAATAATTCATTTTAACTTGGTTTTCAATGTCGGGAAACTTCTCAAGCAGATGTTAAAACTCTTGGGGTAAGTCTAAGGTCAACATTAAGAGTCTGGGATGAGTCCTAAAAAGACTCAAGAAAATGATGGATGCTAGAAAATGAGGTAGAGATGTTGGGTTGTCTTGATATGGTACTGACAAAAGGATAAGAAGGTTAGCGGTGCTAGGGCTTAGGTTTAATTATTACTTAAGATCTGGAAAACGTTCACGTGCTGTGTCACTGAACAAACTCAGAGGACACTTTCTTAATCAAGACTGTAAGGTATGTGCTGGTCGCAGGGGCACTGACCGTTGTTTAGAAGTTTGATGAAAGCAGCTTTCTTGTGTAAAGGACTGCCATAAAACCAGACTCTAAGTTGTTACTAAGGCTGATAGCAGAGCCTGGGATTCCACTCATTTAACTAGAAGAGCTGTTGACGTAATGCCTATAATGACTAGGTCAGAGTATCACTCTGAAGGTCTTCACGGGATTTTCTTCTATCAGAGAAGTGCTTTTGGATATGAGACGTGCTAGACTGCTGACTCAGGTTGATGACTTGTGTTATTCTATTTCTGAATAGGTAGAAGTGAGCAGAAGTGTGGTATCAGTTACCACAGTGGAAATTTGTGGCCCTTCCTCCAGTCTCAGTATTCAGAGTAAAGCCTATCAAAAGGGAGACCAAGTAATATTGGAACAATAACCTTGAAATGACATGTAAAATAGATACACAGATACTGAACCCCCTCCCAATCCTTCTCCACAGTGAACTCATTCCACAGAAGAAAGGGAAGGGGGAAATCCAAAGAGTTTGTGAAAACTGTGAAATGTAAATGCGACCCTTCTGACGCTGGTGCACTCAAAACTTTATCAAGAATTCCAGGTAGTCTAGTGGTTACCTAGATGATAAATGAAGGCTAGGCAATGCACTGGATTTTAGTTTATTTACTACCCCAGTCTCCAACTGTACAGTTATCTTAAGCAACTGGTAAAGTCTTCATGATGTTTATCCTACTGCACCGAGAATGGCCACAGAGAATCCTCAGAAACTGCTACAATTCCTCCTACTGATGCACATATATACCCGTATCTACATTCCTGTCCAATATAATGAATGAAAAGCAATATGCATCCCGGGAGGAACTGTAGAGAGATCTAAGGTATGCAGATATCATGGCCTCCTTTCATCCCCATTGAAGCATCTGGATACTCATAAACAATGAATAATACTACAGTACTATAATAGTACTATAAATGTAAGAGGTACCAGTTGCCATTGAAATTTACATGCAAAACATGGCGTCTTCAATGGAATAGACTGGCATATTTTCTGCCCTGTATATATAATTACTAACTTGGGGAACACATTCTTTTTGATCAGTGAAAGTTAAACTATAGCACAGGAACCAATTACTTCTATCAGTGAATATACAGGGTTGAAATGTCTCTCAAGAATCAGAGGAAAAGGTTCACTGATCATGTGTGTCAATTGGTCTTTTATTGGACAATAAGATGGTAATATCAAATGGACCTAGACTTGTGTGGGCTCCTTCTGATCCAGTCAATGCTATTTTTTGAATGCCCAACCTGCCAGCATCAGAGCCTTTAGAAATCCAATTCTTGGTTTTATGGTGTTTTCTTGCTTCTTCTAGATGTATGATTTTCTACCGAAAGGCACACCGTCCTTCTAAATACCCTTTATATCTATCCATTCTTGCCACCCAGATGCCACCTGCCTAGCCCTGACCCACATTTCTTCTGGTCATCAAACCTTTCTTTCCAATAGCAGCTAATGCTGCTTTATATTTTTCCTCCTCCATGTATCTCGGACACGAAGCCAAGAGTTATCTTAGTATAGGAAAAACTTAGCTCATTCACTGATTAAAACTTTTTCATATCTGTGTATTGATCTTCCTATAAAAATCCAAATTATGACTCTTAGCTATAAGACTCTCTAACATAACTTCTGCTTTGCCCCAGCTTTCATTATTTTCTACTGCCTCTCCTACAGTAAGTTTCAATAATAAGGAACCACTTTCATTTCCTTAAATATGGAGTCATACTTTTGCATGATCTGGCCCTGTCTAAGATTCCTCCCCACTTAATTATATCCTGCTTCACCTTGAGACCTGAGAAGCAATAGCAAGTTTCCTAAAACATTCTCCTGGACCCTTGAAGAATGAGCTAGGATTGGTCCTGTCTTTCTCCCATTCTCATTTAACTCTTACTGTATCCTCTCTTGGTTGTTTATCTTTGGATTCCCCCATTGGACTATATTCTCCCAAGTATGCCTGGTGTCCAGTAAAAACAAAGACAAGTTAATGAGTTATGCTTTTCTTTACTTTCCAGTAAATCGTTTATCATATTTTATACTATTATGTAAAAGCTAATCATATTTTATCCCACATTTCTCTCCAGTGTTCTCAAATATGATGCAATGACGTACAAACAACACGGAATTGATTGGGAACTTTACCCAGGAGAGTTTAAGTCATTGAGCTTAACTTCCAATAAGCAATGGTTTGGACCGTTTCGTGTTGTTACCATAAAATACCCGAGTAACTGATAAAGTGCTTCAGCATCCTGGAGGCTTGCGAGCTGACATCTTGACAAGGTTGTCCTTCTGTCACAACAGGACACAGAAGTAGGAAGGAAGGGGACCAGTCTCATGAAAGAGGGACAAATGAAAATCAAGAGAACAGGAGGTTCCTGCCCGTTCATTTTATAATAACCATTCTTATGGGTTACAAGTCAATTTCTTTAAGATCTGAACTTCACCGAAGAGACGACATTAATTCACCCCAATGGCTAGAGCCCCAATGACCTATGTCTTCTATGCACTCCACTTCTTAAATATGACATAACCTCCCTGTTTTGAACTGAAAAGAACAATCTTCAGCTCATTTCACTCTTTGGAGAAACGGGTATTGTCTGAGTCTTGGCAGTCAGAAACTTTATAAGAACAAGTGAGCTCTGCACCTAGTTTCTTAACCATTTCTTACTTTCTACATTTTTACACTTTAAAAATCTTGTGCTGTCTTCATCTGACCAATCATGAGGCAGCATATGCCTTCTCCTGATCACCCGTGGCCCTGACACTATCTGACATCATAATAATTATAATTTAGACTTCATAATGGCAGATAAACGGTCAAGGCTGTTTACCATCTTGGATATTAAAATGTTTTATTTTTCTGGGATATTGGCAGCCCTCTTTTCAGCAATGCACCATTTATTTTCAGTAGTATGTGTGCTCATGGGATCTCTATAACTTACAAGGACAAAATTTCTGGACCTTAATTGAAACCTACATCTTTAAGTGGTCAGCTGTGTGAAAAGAAGGACAAGTCCTATTGAAATCAGGGGTAACAAACGGGTATACAGTACCTGGGTAGGTAGAATTTCAGCCTTTCAACTCAAGAATGCAATGTCCAGTTCTTAACCTGTTTTAAAATCCCTCTAAGCTGAAGTTTCTTCAGATACAGTAGAAGAAAAGCACCATCAGCTTTCAGAAGTGCAGTGTAAGATGTGGGGTGCTAGGCTTGACACCTGTCACTGAGGACACCTGATTAAAATACCTTAGGAGCCTGAAAGTTCAGGGAATGTTGGGAACCAAGGAACCAGGGAGAGGTGAGAGGGGTGTGGATGTTTGTCCCCATTCAGTGTACTTTTTAATTAAGCTCTTGCTTCCAAACTTGAGTTTAGAACTCTAGGCTGGAGCCAACAAAGCAGAAATAAATTATGTTATACTCAGTTTTATCATGAAAAACATTCTTAGGAAACTGCGGGGGTGAGCCGGCGGGGAGATCTATGGCCGACGTCCTGCTCTGAGGAGGCATTCATAAGTCATTGGATCCCCAGGGCTGTTCAGTGCTCTCTCTTCCTCATAAACAGATAATGAGCACACTGATTCACTCGTCACACAGAAAAACCTGATTGCTTTAGTCTTCTTCCAACACTAAATAGAATCATAGTAAATCATTTCCTTAATGTAATACTGGGATAAACTGGAGGCTAATTTGCAGTTCATTTCCCATACTGAAAAATAGTGCCTTTTGTGGAATGAGTCAAGAGCGGTCTGTAGAATTTTCCTTAGTATAAGAATTTAAAACAAAACCAAAACTCAAAAATGGATAACTTTATGGGACTAGAAGGCCTCTCTCTCTCTCTCTCTCTCTCTCTCTCTCTCTCTCTCTCTCTCTCTCACACACACACACACACACACACACACACACACACATACACACACACAATTAACTAACACACACACACAAACACCCACAGATACACACACAGAAAATCCCAAAACACTGAGTGGAGAGTCAGTCTACAGAACTGGAAAATACCACATATGCATCTGACAGAGTGTTTGTGTCCAGAATATTCGAAAAACTGCAACAAACAAGCAAACCAAATTAAATACCAAAAAAGCAAATCTCTGAACTAAAACTCGTGGCATGGAATTAAACACAAAGAAGAAACACAAATGGCCCGTAATTTTTTTAAATGGTTAATATGTCATACCTATAGCCATAGGAAAATGCAAGTTAAAACTACTTTAAAATTGCATCTCATTCTAATCAGAATGGCTGAAATCAGCCAGGAAATGGAAACAACATATAAGTTCATTAACTAATAAATGGATATAAAAATGTAGTACATTTATACAGTAGAATATTAGTCAGCTACTTACAATAGCTGTTAAGAAAACTTATGATATTATTAGGTAAATGGATGGAACAGGAAAGAGTCATTATGAGTAACGTAACTCAGACTCACAAAGATAAATGTCATGTTTTTTCCCAACTGTGTATGTTAGCTTTGAATATTCAGCCATGTATGCTTTGTTTGAAATATCCATAGAGGTCAGGAAATTAGTAAAAGACCACTGGAATTGGGGGGATTTCAGAGGAGGCGAGATATAACAGGGGATGTGGTATAAAACGTTAAAGGGAATACTGTAATAAGCAGGGTTAAATGGGGGAAGGTTAGGGAGGAGAGGGTAGAGGAGGAAACAGAACCGTGGCTCTCAACCTTCCTAATGCTGCTACACTCTAATATGGTTCCTTATGTTGTGGTGACCCCCAACCATGACATTATTTTGTTGCTACTTCATAACTGTAGCTTGCTACTGTTATAAATGGTAGTGTGAATATCTGTAATACAGGATATCTGATATGTGACCCTTGGGGTGTTGAGAAGCACTGGGATAGATGGATGGGATCATTAACACTAAAGACTTTGCTAAAAGGTAACTTATCCCCATAGACACTTCCTAAAAACACATACATATGCACAAATAAAGAGAATTTGAATGGAGTTACCATAGAATGGGTCACAAAGAACGTACTAGACTAACAAACAGCTCACTGCCAAAGATGGGTTATCTCTTGAAGTCGTTTGTCACTGAGGTCCCATAGACACCCAAACATTACAGGCTATTGCCACTAAGTGGTCTTTCAGAATTTGATGCCTAGACTCTGTTGCTGAAGATGCCACATTCTTAAGTCATAGAATATAGAGAAATCAATCTTATTGCCTAGCATTCATAGCACTTACCAGCACTATGAACGCTCCTAGAGAAGACTAAGTCTTACCCAGAAGTTAACCCCAAGGGCTACTCTTGGTCCTGCCAAGGCTGGACCTCCCCAGTGTAGAGGAATGTTAGGGTGGGGAGGCAGGAAGGGGATGGTAGTTGGGGAGGGGGAATACCCTCATAGAAGAAGAGGGAGAGGACATGGGATAGGGGGCTTGACTAACATTTGAAATATAAATAAAGAATATCTAAAAAGTACCCCCCAAAAATAATAATGACTGGCCTGGCAAGACATCCCCATTGGATACTAGCTCGAAGTCTTCACTCAGAAGAAGAGAGTGATGTGCACCTTCATGCTTGAGCTCAACTCACTTTTCTGACTCATACAGACCTAGGGAATTGTTACCTCATGTGTAAATGGATAAACAATGGCTCTCAGCATCTTAGAACACAAACAAATCCCTATGCATCGTGTACATGGTGCTATCAATTCTCTTTGTGATCCAGAGCCCACATAATGTGTGTTGGTTCTGTCTGTCGTCTCTCTGCTTGACTGCCTCTCCTCTCTCTCTCTCTCTCTCTCTCTCTCTCTCTCTCTCTATATATATATATATATATATATATATATATATATATATATGTGTGTGTGTGTGTGTGTGTGTGTGTGTGTGTGTGTGTGTGTGTGTGTGCATGGAAGCATACCTGCAAGTTGGTTCACACACATGTGCATGTGTGTTTCCATGTGCATGGAAGTCTGGAATTGGCATCAGATGTTTTCCTTGATCCCTATCCACCTTATTTTTCCAGGCAGCATCTCTTGTTGAACCCAGAGCTCTCTGATTCTAGCTACTCTAGTTAGTTAGCCTGTCCTGGGGGATCACTTGTCTTTGCTGGGATTTCACAAGGCCACTATGCATGCCTGGCTTCTTTGTGGCTTCTGGGGACCTGAACTCTAGTCCTCACACTTGCATAGCAAGTACCCCTGAGCCATCGTTCCAAACCTGTTGTATTTTTTTTCCATAGATAATGTAAAATTTCACCTTCATTCAGAAGAATGGTCAATTAGAAATAAAAAGCTCTACTTGGAGGAACTTGAGATATTTTATGTATTATTTATTTATTTGTATGCATGTGTATACAGGTTCATTCTCATTGAACTCAGAATTCAAGGGTTGGCTAGACTGGCTAGTAACTGAGTCCCTGAAGTCCTCCTGACTCTGTTTCCCCAAGACTAGGGTCACAGACATGTTCAATCATGTCTGGCTTTTTAGGTAAATATAAAGGATCAGAATTCAGGTGCTTATTTTGCATATCAAGTGCTTTACCCACTGAGCCATCTCAATATCCTCCCCCTTCAGATATTCTTCAGATGTTTTGCTAGAGCTGATCATACAAGGGTAGTGTCCAATCTCCCATCCCAATTGGAGCTTGGGAAAGCTTAGTTTCAAGATGAGCTTTTCCTCTGTTCCCAGAACATTCACCACAGTGGAGAGGCAGCCATTGCTATGTACCTAGTGAAGGGCACTGCAAGCATTGACTGAGTCCAGCCCTCCTTAGCCCCATTAAAATGCCAAGGAGACCCCGCCTCATCTTCCCTCCTCAGGTCATTCAACCAGGTACACAATGGAATTCTGTAACATCTCCCAGCACTGTAATATCCAACCAGCACTTGAAAGAAATATTCAGACGCTATCAGAAACCAGATGCTTGCCACTGAGGACCTCAGCATTCTTCTTCATGTGTCTCCTTTTTGGAAGAAAGTACATTCATTTCCATGAAATGAATACCGAACAAGCAAATGTGTTTTGTGATAAAGACGGACGTATGTTTTGAAGAGTAGCTAATTCTCCTCACTAGTCATGCATTTACCTTCCTGCCACCCACTGGACCAGGGCATTGCTTCTGAGCTATTTACTAGTGACCTGCAATTCTGAGGTCTTCTTTCAAGCTAAACCTTGTCTTTTCCCTAAAGCACAAAAAGCATACTTCTTCAGTGGAGAGGTACCTCACGTGATATTTTCAGAGTTTAAAGATTATTTCACTTTAAGGGTTTCAGGTGCCCTGTGGAAGATGTTAAGAGGAAGGGGGAGCAGAGACTGTGAGAATGGCCAACCAATAAGTGGTATAGCTTCAATTCTGCATCTAAATATAAAGATTTCTACCAATGTAAGAGGAAATTTATTTATCCATCCCCATTTATCTAATTTCTTATATTACTCTATCCCCCCTTTTTATTTTCAACTCCTTTACTTTACCTAAGAAAGGAGAGAGAAGAAGAAAGACAGAAATCCCTGAGTCTAAGCTCTATTTAGTTTCCTCTCTGTCTAAGACTATAATTATTTGTAAATTATCCCTTATAAAATATCTATAATTCACAAAATGACCCAAACCATCCCTCCAACTTAAGAGACTGGGAAGCCAGTCTTTTTATGGGAAATGTAGTGGGTTAGCCTAATGCTGCTTGTATTCCAATGCTAATTTTGGTCCCCCCAAGACTGATTGCTCCAGAGAAAGTCTACACTTAGATTCTGAGTGACTGGGCCCCAAGTAATTTCTGATTGATAAATAAAGATGCCAACAGCAATAGCTGGACAGAAGAAAAATAGGTGGGGTTTAGGTTTCACGGACTTGGGGTCGGAGGAGATCATGAGGGAAAGAAGGTGGATGGGGGAGAAACCATCATGGGTTAGGTGAGCCGTAAAAACATGACCCCGAGGACTGGCCAACTGGAGTTAAAGCAGTCTAGATGAAACATAGTAAATAATAAATATTAACTAAGGGTTATCGATAAGAAGTAGATTCCCAAAACGTGGAGACTAGGCAGCTGCTCTGCTGTTGTGCTGTTTAGGCTTACTGGAAATATAAAGGTGATGTGTGCCTTTCATTCGGGAACTTAAATGGTCTATGGCAGTATAGAAACCTTGGGCCGGGATTTAAATTTTTACAACAATTTTAGGTGCCTTGTGGAAGATATTAAGAAGGGGGTAGAGACTGAGAGAATGGCCAACCAATAACCAACCCAACTTGAGACCCAACCCATGGGCAAGCACCAATCTCTGACTCTATGAATGATACACTGTTATGCTTGCAGACAGGAGCCTAGCTTGTTGTCCTCTGAGAGGCTCCACTCAACAGCTGATTTAGATGTACGCAGAGACCCACAAACAGTAGATGGAGCTTGAGGACTCTTACGAAAGAATAGAGGAAGGATTCCAGGCCCTGAAGGGGATGGGAACTCCACAGGAAGACCAAAAGAGTCAACTAACCTGGACCTCTGGGGGACTCAGAAACTGAACCACCAACCAGAGTCACACACGGGCTAGACCTAGGCTTCCCTGCACGTATGTAGCAGATGTGCAGATTGGTCTTCATGTGGGTCCCAAACAACTGGAGCAGAGGCTACCCCAAAAACTGTTGCCTGTCTATGGGATATGTTTTTCTAGCTGGGATAGCTTGTCTGGTCTCAATAGGAGAGGATTCACCTACCTCCCAGAGGCATGATGTACTATGGTAGGGGATACCCAGAGGGGTGCCCACTTGCGTAGAGGAGAGGGGGAAAGGGAATGGAGGGAAAGATTGTGTGGGAGGTGACCAGTACGGGGACAGTTACCAGGATGTAAAGTGAATAAGTAAAAAAAAATTTTTAATTTAAAAAGGAACACACACACACACACACACACACACACACACACACACACGAAAAAAAGAACCCTTTTTAACCTAATAATTTCATAACTGAAAAATCTAGGAAGACATTATCTGATGACTAATGTGTTGTTACTTTCTCATTGCTTTGATAAAATGCCTGACATAAATGATAGAGAGTATCTTAGTCAGGGTTTCTATTACTGCTGTGACATCACCATCACCAAAAGGCAAGTTGGGAAGAAAAGGTTTATTTGGCTTACACTTCCACATTGCTGTTCATTATTGAAGGAAGTCAGAACAGAAACTCAGACAGGGGATAACCCAGAGGCAACAGCTGAAACAGAGCTCATAGGAGGTGTTGCTTACTGGTTTGTTCAGTCTGCCTTCTTCTAGAACCCAGAACCTTCTTATAGAGTCCAGGGATGGCACCACCCACAGTGGGCTGGGCCCTCCCCATGGATCATGAATTAAGAAAATGCCTTACAGCTAGAATTGTATGGAGGTCTATCTCTCAGTTGAGGCTCCTTCCTATCTGGTAATCCCAGTTTATGTCAAGCTGACATAAGCCCAGATAGTACAGAGAGAGATGTTTTATTTTGGTTCACAGTTTCAGAGAAATCTGTCTTTCATGATGGAGAGGGTATAATAGGTTTCATGGTAGTGGGTGTGTGAGATAGAGGCCCAGGAAAAGAACATCCATGCCTAAACCTAGAGCAGATATTGTTGGGGTTCAGGAGTTTCCTCAAAAGCCACGCAAACACCAGTCTTAGTCAGACAGGGGTAGTTTATTGAGCATACACCCCAGGACTGATCCATTGGGGATATGGTTCAGACACAGGAGCTCAACTGTGACACTGAGTTAAGATCCTATAGGGCTTTTAAGCCTAAACTCCATAAACATCTGTGTTAAGCTATTCCACCAATCAAGATTTAGAGATAGGAGATTTCTTTAGGAATGTGTCTTCGTTGTACACTTATCCTGCTCCCATTGGTCGGGGTATTCAACTGTGGCAGGGGACTTACCTTGTCTAACATTCATGTCTTAACTTGTTAACCAGGATAGCACTTGTCTAACATTCACGTTTTAAGTTGCCAACCAGGATGTCAGTTGCCCATGTATATGTCTTTTTCTGCCAAGTAGGATGTCAGTTTCCAGGAGGTTTTGGGAACTTAAACTTTATATGACTTCTATTCAAAATGGAAGTCTTATTTCAAATAGCTTCTTACATGGTGCACATGTCTCGCCTATGTTGGGGTCTGTCCCAGGGGCAACTTACAAAAGCAAATACCATAAAAGCTTCTACACAGGTGCAGGAAGTGCTGTTGGGTGGTTGGTTTGTGTTCAGGCTTATTGTGGGTAACTACACAAAACAGTTCTACTGTCTTCTGCCGCGATTGGCTTCCAAGGGCACAGAATATAACAGAATTATGTAATCAACTAATCAACTTGGGTATGAAAGAGTTTCCTAGTAACAGCAGAAACAACACATGAGAAAATGTCCTTATAATATTAGTAAGAGCACAAAATGGCGGCCTAGCCAGATAACGGTCTTATCTAGGCCTTCCTTAACATAACATTCCACCTGAGCCTTAATATTTTACTGAGGCCTTAACAGATAGAATCTTTAAGGATATATCCTAGTGATATACACCAATAGGTAGGTAGGCCTTATATTCTTAAGGCCACACAAACTATCAAAGACAGAATCATCAGCTGAGGACCTTATATCTCCATAGTTTCACAAATCACCAAAGGAACGCCACTACTCTGCTCAGACACCTGAACCTGTGGGAGACATTTCACGTTTGGACTGTAATGTCCTGGTTATCAAAGGCAGAGGTTTAGGAAGGGCTCTTGCTATGTCTCAATGAGGGCTGATAATTTTGTGAGCTAGCGGTGTTCTTGTTTCCCTCTTCTTTGGACAATGAGACACTGTAACATCACCTCACTTCCACATTCCAATTTCCACTAGGGACTTTTGGGATACAAGTAAAAAAAAAAATCCGACTCAGACTGGGTTCAATGAAGAGGTCTATTTGGTTTATACAGCTATTCTTTTGTATTTTCATTTTTTTATTGGGTATTTTCTTTACATTTCAAATCAGCTATTAAAAACAGTGACCTCATGAAATTCTTAGGCAAATGGATGGAACTAGAGAATATCATCCTGAGTGAGGTAACCCAGTCACAAAAGAACACACATGGTGTGGACTCATGCACTCATTGGCATATGGATATTAGCCCGAAAGCTCAGCATAACGAAGATGTAATTTACAAACCTCATACAACTATTCTACACTGAGACTCACATCATTGGGATTCAGTGTCAGGTTTCGGTGTCTTTAAGCTTTCTTTCCTTCTACTGTTGCTCCTTCCTGATAACAAAATGGCCATAAATATTTCAGACATCTTAGTGGGATATTGCATCATCAGGAGCCAGAGAGAGAGCCTTTTGATCATGTAAGCAACTCAAGTCACTTACCTACCGCTGAATCACTCATTACAGCCAGGAGACTAGGCTGACTAATTCAGCTACTAACTGCATATTTCTTCCCTCGAGCTAAAAACCTGTTTGTTGTGGTTAGTCATCCCCTAAAGAGCCATCTCTGGAAGACACCTTATTTGGAAAACACATCTAAGTGATTCACAAGAACATGTCGATTCCCTGGCTCCTACCAAAGTTTGCCAGTGAGCCCCTTGCCACCATATTCTGAGAGGTAGGAAGTACCAGTGATGTTTACAGGGTCACTGAAAACTAAAATTCATTGTCACGATGATAGTACAGGCAGGAACAAATCAAAGGCCCCTTCTTCATTTTTTTATTTAGCATCTTGAAAATCTCGCTTACTCTGGTGTAAACCTCAAAGAGGAAGGACAGTCCAGTAATGACTCAAGTGGAATTTCCCATAGGTCAGCATGTGGTCTGGGAGCTACAGGTCACAAAGATAATGCAACTGTGTGTGTGTCTGCCCGTGCGTGTGTGCCTTTGTGTGTGTGTGTGTGTGTGTGTGTGTGTGTGTGTGCTACCAACAGAGATTGATGCCACCATGTAGACTACAGTGAATTTAATGGGTCTGTGAATTATTAACAATTGGGAGGGGGTGTCAGAGGAATAGTTCACAGACTAAAGAGTACTGGCTGCTCTTTCAGAGGGTTCATGTCTCAGCTCACGATCATCTGTAGGTCTAATTCCGGGGGTGGGGATGGGGGGATGGCGTCTAACTTTACTCAGGCACCAGGCCCACATGTAATGCACAGACATGCATGTACAGGCAAAAGAAAACTAGTTTTTATGAGTCTGGCTTGGTGAGGGAACCGCACTGAAAACATTTTTCGTGAATAAGGTGTGATGGCTGGGACTCTACGCTGAGCATGCCCACTACTACCAAAGCGAGAGGAGTGACTCATCAGGGACATGTGACTACTGCTTTACTCTGACAGACAGGAAAGACACAGAGGCCTTCTAAAGGGAAAATTATCTCAAACTCAGTTTCCATGTGATCTTTAAAACTTTCAGCTCGAGAAGGGTCCAAGCCATAGGCTCACCAGAGTCTCATTCCCAGGAAGCTACCTTGATATACAGCACCTAGGCTTTCAGGGGCCTGGTGGCCTTCAAGGCAGAGGTCTGCCCCAGTGGGCCACAGGTCTACACAGGCTGAGTCTCCCTCAGAGAAGCCTGAGCTTCAGTAAGCAGAGGAGCTCCACCCATTCTTACTGTGTTGTTTATTCCCTCCTTCCTACAGGCTTCGACCAGGGAAGAACCCTGTCTATTGGGGATAAAATTTCTGTAGAGAAAGAGAAAAAATCATTTTTTTCTGTAATTAGTAAAGCTTGTAAAAAAGCCACTATCCTGATTTTTAGATCAAGTAGTGGGACATTTAAAACAATAAAGATATTTTCATAAAAAAGTCCCTTCAGTTCAAATGCAAATATCTATAAGGGCTTTTGGAATCACCCCCAACACACACATACACACACACACACACACACACACACACACACACACACACACACATCAATACTCCATTCCACTAATTAACATACTCCCTACAATAATTGTAACAACTCATGATGGCATGGGGGTAGAGGTAGGAGGTATTCTGAAATTTCCAACCACAGCTTTCAGTTACCGTCAGCCATGGCTTAGAGTTAGCAAGCCTTGGAGACTTCTAGTATGACTCTGAAATGAATTATTTTAGAAGGATATTTACAGGTTCAGGCAAATCCAAGAACTTTAAAATACCGAGATCTGGAAATATTTTCATGGCATGGTCAAGTTGGAAGAATTCTTTGGTCCTGTTGAGTTTGAAATAGCCCAAATTTCCTAATGAATGAGGTGTATATTTTTATTTGAAAGCTGGAATTGAACAATATGAAGGCTCCGTTTCATTCATTTATTTCTAGTGTACATATGGTTTACGTGTGTGTGTGTGTGTGTGTGTGTGTGTGTGTGTGTGTGTGTGTGTGTGTGAAGGAGATATTTTGTGGGGTATGTAAGAGTATGTGTCTGAGCATGTGTGCAAAGAAGACAGAAGACATTGGGAGTCCTCCTCTATCACTTTCCCTGACTCTGGAGCCTATGTGTTTCAGCTAGACTGGCATTCAGCAAGCCTCAGTGGTCCACTTGTTTCCATACTCCCTGCAACACCAGCATTCCAGGCACATGTGAAACCACACATGTGAAATATGTTACATGGATGTTAGGATCCAAACTCAGGTCCTCTGAGTTGTATAGCAAAGGCTGTTAATGTCTACGCCATCTCTACAGCCCCTGGTTCGCTTGTTGAACACCTAACTGCAGCATCATTTTCAGAACTGTAACCTCTTTTGAACGTGTAAATAGCCAGTGGTGCTTTTATGAAAAGTGTCTGAAAATTATAATCAGAAGAAAAACAGCTTACAGGCTATTATATATCTAATTATATGCAAACGCTGTTAAATTAGGACACGATGACATTACCGTTCTTTGTGGGAGGATGGATTTAAGCAATTCAAAATAACAGATGTCAATTTCTGTGTGCTGTGATCTAACAATAATTAAAAAATTAAAACTGCAAATATACTGAATTGCATCTTGAGTTCAGCACAGTAATTTCATAATAGCAGGTTCACATGCAAACTGCCTATACACACACACACACACACACACACACACACACACACACTCAAAGTTGGCTAGCCCTCTAATCTTAGGTTTATTTACTTTGTGTGTTATGAGTATTTTTTCCTGCATGTATTATATGTGCCTGTTGCCCCTAGAGATCATATGTAGGCATAGGATTCTCTGGGACTTGGAAGCTACTATGTGAGTACCTGGAAACCAAACCCAGGTCGTCTGCAAGAGTAACAAATGCTCTTAACCACTGAGCCAGCTCTTGAAGTCCATAACCCAGCTTCGCAGAGAGAGGAGGACGGAATATGGGTGTGTTTTCTCTTTTATTTCCAGGTTACAGGAGGTGTTTGCTGTTTGCTTGGATAAGAAAACACATCTTGGGTCAGTTTGTGAACTGTAGTGAATGTAGGACCTGAAAAATTCTGTGCTAGAACTTGACTGACCCCTAGTGGTCACGAACAGGACTAGCCCTGCTCAGCAGCAAATGAAAGAGAAGAACAATTTTAACCTTCATCTCATTTCTACTTCACTCAGTATCTGACCTGCTTTTGTGATTTCTAATTCTTAAGGTCACATGAACTCAGTGAGTGGAACCAACATAGTTTATCTCAATGTGATCCATCTTTAATATATTAGGAGGACCAAAAATAAAAAATAAAATACAGTATGGTGTTCAAATCTTTTTTTCTTCTTTTACTTGAATTGAATTGGGTTTATGCTAGGGATAAATAAAACTTTAAAAAATACAGCTTGCGTTTGAATTCATGAAACATCCACTTCCTCCTTCCCGAGGTGTCTACCTAGGAAGGGTATGTATACTTACTTAGGACTACATTTTCTAGAATTGTCCAAAGGGAAATAAAGATAGAAGCTTTCTTAAATCAACCCCTCATCTGGGGAAGGGGAAAACTGGGAGAAGCAGAGGGAGAGAAGGCTGCCATCAGGGTGTATTGTATGAGAGAAGGATAAATAAAATAAAGAAGGAAAATAGAATGTGGTTAATGTATACACTACAAAATAAGATCTTGTATCTTGAGGGGGTAAAAATGTCTGTGGCGAAAGCATCCTAATATATACACTGTATTTATTTTGTTTACTATGTTGAATAGAAAAATAAAACATGGGGGGGCGTAGGAAGTAAAACAAACACACCCTTATCAGCCACTTTCAGGGAAAAAGAAAAGACAGAATAGGGAAGGAAAAGATTTGAAATGTTTCCCCCAGCTGCTGGTTGGTAAATGACAAAGCCAAAAGAACCCAAATGGTGCATTACTTCAGAAGTTAAAGAGATGACACATTTTGTTAGTTGGCATTAGACATTATAAAAAACAGCACAAGTTCCTCTTAAAAGGTTACAAGGATCTTTTTTTTTTTTTTTTTTTTTTTTTTTTTTTTTTTTTGGTGAGAGAGCAAGTTTGTTGGTTGTATCTACACATTTGTATTCCTATCTCTGTTTCAAGAATTCTTTTGATTTCATAAAGGGTTCCCCCAGCATAGATAAATCTACTTATCACAAAGCTGTCTTGGGTCAGCATCGCTACAGTAGCAACTGTTACCATAGCAACTGGGAATGGGTTTAGCTAGCAGAGAACAGGGCCCCATGCATGCATAAGAGAATGATGAAACTGGGATTTGAAAAACAGGCTCCCAGAATCAGAGAGTTGATATATAAAGACAAAGAGATCCCTATGTGTTCTGTATCATGGATTCTGGTTTGAAATCAAACTCACCTAACTGAAACTAAATAAATCAGCTAAACAAAGTCAACAGAGGTAACAGGTAAGTAGTGACTTATTCAACCATTACTCCAAAGAATCCATACCAGTGTTCATGGAAGCCTTACCTTAGCAGTTGAGAGGTGAAGAAATACATTACTTGGTACAAAAACATTTGCTACAGATGTTCTTAAGGAGATAACATATAAGTTGGACAACAGAAGGAGTTATTTTTTTTAAATACCTTTCCATCTTTCACCTTTTCACCCTTAAAAATTCCCTAAATAAGGCAGGGAAAGTGGAGGCAAAAATCGAACAAGATACAAAAACAAAACAAAGAAACACTGCCTATGTGTAGTCTTTTCTCCGGCTATCCAAAAATGTGCTTTAAAAAAGTCAGTCTGAATAAGCAAACAAAGGTCACATATGCAAATTAAAATGAGTATCTACCTGTATGTTGATACCTTTAGTGTATTTCCTCTGAGTGGGGAATGCCCAGGAGCCGGCAGTATTGAGAATTTCCCACAGACCCAGGAAACAGGAGGAACCTGGAATCTCCTTAAATGCCAGTGTTTGACTGTCTGGAGAGCAGAACTATAAAGCTGTGTCCTAGAGCCAGCTCCAGCTGATTCTCCTTGCTATAATCTACTCTTCAGGTATATGTCAGGAGACATTCTCCTTCTTGGGTAGCTGTCCACAGTCCTGACAAAGGCAGGTGTAGCCACTAGCCATAAGTAGACAGCTCACAGAAGTGCACATTGGTCTCCTGCCTGTTTGTTAAAAGCAGATGCTACCACGGAGCACAGACATACCTGCAGGCAAAACGCCCACGCACCAAAGATAACAAATGACCCCTGAGAGCAGGTGCTGCCACTGTTTCTGCATTTTGTAGGAAGCAAGTGGTGGGGAAAACATTACAATGTTTCAAATAGTGGGTAAGTGAAGGGATTGGCCTTCCAGTTTAGATTCTTTATCAACAAAACACCGAGTAAGAACAGCTAGGAGTGCCTTTCCCTTCCAGAAAGACTTTCTGTTTAATGGAAGAATCTTAATGAGGAACTCCGGAAGTCTTTAAAGATCCAAGGGCTAACTTTTCAAGGCTGACTGAGTTCAGTCATGTCTAGAGTACTCATCATAAGAGTACCTTCTGACTATCCCAACACTGCCCCTGCTCTGAGAGAAAATGCAGGTTGCTAGAAGGCTCTGGCAGCCTGGCTTTAGAGAAATTAATTCTACAGAATTTTCAACCAATGTTTTAGTGTTACTTATCTAATTATAATATTGTCGTCAATGGTTGTGGAAGTTTGTGTCTGTCATGTCTCTTTCAGTAACTAAAGAAAAGTTCTAAGCAAGTCTCTATAACAGATAAGTATACATGAGTACACTGTAGCCATCCTCAGACACACTAGAGGAGGGCATCAGACCCCATTACAGATGGTTGTGAGCCACTGTGTGGTTGCTGGGAATTGAACTCAGGACCTCTGGAAGAGCAATCAGTCCTCTTAACCATTGAGCCATCTCTCTTATAACAGGGAATAATATAGTATAATTACTGTCTATATTATTTCTATTTCTAAAGATATATATTAGTGATATGGCTCTCGTTCGAATAAACCCAACAACTGCACTAATTTCTCATGCATAAAGAAAGACAGAAAAATTTTAAAGTATTTTTAAAGTGCCATAAAAGACAAAAGTTGAGTCTGGAAATCAAGTTAGCATTCTGGGTTCAAGGACTGAATCCAAGTGACTGTCAAGTCACTGAATCTACATCTGAGTGGGCAAAATATTGCTGGGATTTAAAAAAATCTTTATGTGTATTCTGACAGGTTACCAATAACATTTAAAAGTAATCAAATGATTTTTGCTACTCTTTATTTTTAACATTTTATGTTTAGCTTTTAAGTATATATGTGTCTCTGAGCGCACACAGGATGTATTGACTTTATGAAAGCATTTTGACTGAAAAATGCGGTGCATGGATAGATAGCATCATAGCCTTTCACAGTGTGCATGCATCATGGAAGACCAATGGAAAAGTACTGTCATAAATGCACACACGCATATCCTGCTGCAAACATACCAGTCCTTGTGATGGTCAAGCTTTTGTTTCACAATGAAAGGGACCAAGTAGACATCAAGACACTTGCTAGCTGATCATTTTTTGCACAATGAGAAAGAATACATAGAAAAAGGGAAGAAAGAAGGAGTCAAGGAGAAAGCAGGGTAGAAAAACCTCCAAATATTCTTTGGTTAAAAGAAATGCCTACCCGGTGCCTACCCAAAACTAGGCAGGGACAATTTCACAATGAAGATTTGAAAGATATATCAAGATTTGCTTTTACATAGTATGAGTAAAAAAGGAGGCCTGGGTGTAAGATTGCCTATACATATGTGCTTGTCTGGATGAAAACCTCCATTAGGTTCAATGATCATATATTCAACTATAAATGTAAAGAAATTAAGACCAAAATAAAAAAGCCATTTACTTTTACTTTATGTGATGTGGTGACTAGATCTCCAAATGTATGTAAACATCAAAGTTCATGAGAACATTTCTTTTATAACCCAAGTAAGTACTCAATGGAAAATCCCAGTTCATGGAATGGCTTCAAATATTTGTTAATGAATGTGGTTAGGAGTCTTTAGCAGTTACCTTGTTGAAGACAGGTTTATACAGATGATAAAACTGAAAATCCGAAGACAGCAACAACGAAAGGAATCCTAACCATCAGATAGAATGGCCCCCGATGTACCATCCTACATGCTTCTTGGAGGTTATAGCACAGAGACAAAGAGACCTGGTACTGAAATGATGATGTCTGATCATTAGAATACATACAAAAGAATACATTTTTGTACCTTACTTAATAAAGTCAGGACAGGAGTCGTACAATGCACCTTCAAAATATCTCCACGGGGGTAGACTAAAGTATTCGCACTTGATTGCCCTATGCCGGATTTCTTTTCCAAAGTATAATTTTTATTAGATAATATCATGTAACTTAACCGGCCTCTACTTTTTATTCTATAATCTCCAGTTCTATGGTATCTCTTGTGGACACAGAAAGTATGTCTCTTTTTTGTCCTCGGGATCTATTGCGCTTCCTAGCACACACTTTTAATATGTTCCACATATCGGATCTCCCGGTTTCCGTCACGAAACAGTAGAGAATTGGATCGGCGACACAGTTTAGACTCGTCAGGGCCACTGTGATTCTGTACACCGTAAATGTCTGCTTTCCAGTCTTGTTATTGAAGTTCACGTTGCGCTCTAAAATGCAGCGGATGAGCACCATCACGTGGAAAGGGGTAAAGCATAAGATGAAAGTCAGCGTGATGCTGGCAAGCAGCTTTATGATCCGTCTCCTTTCGTTGTTTTCCGTAGCTTGGTTGTGCTTCACGGCGCGGTAGACTTTATGGTTGCAGATCATGATGGTGACCAAGGGTATTGCGTAGCCCAGGAAAGTCCTGAACAGGTTAAGGTTTATCTGCCACTTCTCCAGAGGGTATTTGTCATAGCAGAGAGTGAAATTAGATTTCTCTGCATCACAGTATTCGACACTTGTTTCGTCTTCCCACAGAAGGATGGAGTTAAAGACGGATTCCAATATCCAGATAGACAGGCTGGTGATAAATGCAAATCTTCTTGTTCTTAGAAAAGAAAACCTTAGAGGGTAGACGACTGCTAAATAGCGGTCCAAGGCAATGCAAGTGAGGAAGGCCGTGCTGCTGTAAAAGTTCAGGTAGGTGAAGAAAACGCTTCCTTTGCACAAGGTGGGAGAGAGCGTCCAGTTGTCTTTATTCCAAGTGTAGTTTATCCAGAGAGGCAGCGTCAACGCATACAGCAGATCTGACAGTGACAGACTGAAGAGGTAAACTCCTAGTTCATTTTCCTTCTTCGCTTGCAGAAAAGATACACATAAAGAGCCGATGTTGGCTGGGACGCTGACTATAAACACAAATATGTAGACCACTGGGAACAAATAGTGGTCCAGGTCATGCTGTTCTTCAACACATGTGCTGTTCATCGTCATTTTTTCTTTACAGTGGCTATTACATTACTTCTTAGGCTGTAAATGGGGAAAGGACTCTCGCCTTGTAAATTGTCAATGTTAAAGTCTCTTTCTCTCAGGGTTTTCTCTCAGTGTCTTATGTTTCTGATTAGTGCATCCAGGCATTGAGAGAGTGATTATAGATCGAAGTTTTACACAGACTATTACTGCCAGAAGTCAGGATCCAAGCTCCTGGCGGTGATTTAAAGCAGTTAATTAGATTTAACCATCAGAAGTCTTCATGTTTAGAATCATGGGATTTTAGCCTCTCATCTGTTCTTTTGAATCTTACAGGAGATTGGAGATTGGTGAAGCTGTGAACACCCTGGTTTTATTTTCATACCACCGGGCGTTCTTTTAAAAGTGTCCTGATTCTGCAATGAAAGGGAAACTAGAATTGGTTAGATATGTGTAAGGTATACAACCCCATTCCAATCATGACTTTAAAGCTGTTGTTTCCTTTCATTTATTGAAAATAAAAAAATTTCAAATTACAAACACCATTTAACTAAACCAATGAACTTTAGCAAATAAAATCAGAGATTTTTTTTTATTTCAAATAAGAATTGCTCAAAAGATGCTAGCTCATAGAGAATGGTATTTCCCACCAGACGATGCCTAATAACCATTACCAAAGTTTTTTAAACTGTTAAAGCTATTTTGGTGGCTAAAAAAATAGAAAGTTTAATTATTTGGTTGTGATGGGAAAATACTACTTTATTCTGTTGCTTTGGAGGGTAAAGTACATGGCTATACAATTTAAGTTTCAACTTAACATACAATATCAGTATAAGGCATTTCAAATGTCACATTGTTAAGAGAATATTTTCATAACATTATTAAGTAGAGTGAATATAATTTGTTGAGTACTAATGCACAGGCAGTCCTCCCTCTTCTATGTGTCTTTTGTTTCTTATGAAATGTAGCTCACTGTGTCTCACTTACATCCCACAAATGGGGACCCAGAGCCACCTCTATTCTCTGAAGATGTTGTGATTATCAACTTCTATCCTTAGAGCTGGCTGGCTCTGAGGTTCATTCCTTTATAAAATGGCACTGTCCTAGAAAAGGGCTCCCAATCCCTTTGCAAGTGGGGCCTTGTTTTGATGGTTTACATGATGGGACCTTTACGGGAAGCTGCGCGTTGGACGTCACTCTCTTTCCAAGTGGAGATGAGTTCAGAGCACAAATGAGTTTTCTATCACAAGGCATGATTCTGGGAAAAGTCACGCGTGGGACGCATCTCACTCTTCAAGAGGAAAAGTAAAACTCCCAAATGGTCTGGTTCGCATCACACTTAAAGATAGGAATAAAACCTGCAAAGCAGACTGTTAAAGCAATAGCAAAATATTTGCGATGGAAAACAGAAATCAGGGGTTGGGGATTTGGCTCAGTGGTAGAGCGCTTACCTAGGAAGCACAAGGTCCTGGGTTCAGTCCCCAGCCCCAGAAAAAAAAAGAAAAGAAAAGAAAACAGAAATCAGAGAAATCAGAGCTGAGGAGGGGGAGGTGAGCAAGGCACTACAGATATGCTTGAGTTAGACGTGGGTGGGAGGACAGCCAGGGCTTCTGGATCGGAGAAACGAGGCCCAGAATTTACACCAGGAAGGCAGAAGGCTCTCTCCTGCCACCACACCCTAGGAGGCTGTAGCTTCTGGGTGAGGGCACACCAGAAGAGAAATTAACAAGTGCCAGAGACGTTCACAGACAAAAAAGAGAAGCTGGCAAGTTCCTTACTTTGCTCTGTTTTTATGCAAAGAGCTACATTAAAAAAAAAAACTTTCCCTGAGTGTTCATAGAGTTTAGCAGATGTTCACGTAGAAAGGATGAAAGGATCTGAATTCACGCCATTAGTTTGGTTCATGTGAACTACTTACATGGTTCATTTTCATCACCCACCATGGAAATATGAACTGAAACCTCAATGAGACACCACTAACACACTCGCTAGAATAAACTGAAAGGCGGAAAATACCAAGTTTGGTGGTGATGTAGAGTACCCGAACCCATACGTACACTAGGCTGGAAAATGTACACATGTAACATGATTTGGTGATTTTGCTGCTAGATGAGCATTTGCTAAGCAGCAGGCACTAAGATCAGAAGGTTTACAGTAGCACTGCTTGCAAAACACACCAACTAGAATGCCCATTAGCAGTAGAATGCATAGCACACATGGTATATCGTCGTCGTCGTCGTCGTCGTCATCATCATCATCATCATCATCATCTCTATCTCAATGCTTTCATTTTGGTCTAAATGAAATAATAGAGTTGATGACTAATAACACAATGTTGACTGACAAGACCAACACAATAGAGAGCATACTATTGGATAAAAGCCAGCCACAGTTTATGCTGAGTCAGAAGAGTGATTACCTTTGACCGGGTCAGGTTTCACTGAAAGAAGGTGGGAGGGGGACTTGCGATACTCAGCAGAACTCTGTTTCTTAATGTGGGTGCTGGTTGACTGGACACATGCAACAAGTATCAAGCCGTAGACTCCGTTTGAACAGGTTCAGTTTGTAAAAACCGATTATGCGGTAAGCTTAGGACGGTGAATGGTGTAATTAACAGGCCACAGTGACTGAGGCTTGACAACGTGTTTGACATGTAAGCTTTCCTAAGAAGTACAATTTGCTTCTTTTTTCTTACATGAGAATCAACAAAATCAATAAAAAATAATTTAAACAGTCATGGAAAGATTATTAAATGAAAAGTGAGTTTTAGGCATCTAGAAGAAATGAATGCAGAATTTTCTCATAAAGAGACGCTTCCTCAGCCTGGGCTTCAGAGAGCCCAAGAGATAAAAGCCCTGAGAACTATGATTACATCATGGATTTCACAGGCAAATGGATGGAACTAGAAAATATCATCCTGAGTGAGGTAACCTGCACCCAGAATGACATACATGGTATGTACTCACTGATGAGTGGATGTCAGATAGCCATGGTCTAACTCACAGACTGTAGGAAGTGTAGCAAGAAGGAAGGCCCAAGTGTTGATACCTGAAACCCATTTAGAAGGGGAACAAAATAATCACAGGAGGCAGGAGGAGGGAGGAAACTGGGTGGGAGAGGGGCGGGGGGAGGAGAAAAGGAGGGGCAGGATCAGGAATGGTCATCTAGGGGGCCAGGAGAATGAATTGAAATATGCAGCAGTAAGAGTTAGGGGCCAAGGAAAGTCCCAGAGACCTGAGATATGAGAGGTTACCAGGACTCATGGCCCCCAGTTGAGGCAGGAGGTCATCCACCCATCTTCAAAATTTTTAACCCAGAATTGTCCCTCTCTATAGGAAATGCCAGGACAAAAATAGAGACTGAAAGAAAGACTCACCAGTGACTGGCCTAACTTGGGACCCATCCCATGTGTGCACAATAAGTCCTAACATTACTGAGGCCATGTAGTGCGTGAAGACAGGAGCCTCTCATGGCTGTCCTCGGAGAGGCTCTACCAGCCACTGACTGAGGCAAATGCAGACACTTACAGTCAACCATTGGATTGAGGTCAGAGACCGATATGGAAGAGTTAGAGGAAGAATTGAAGGAGCTGAAGGGAATGTGATCCCATAGGAAGAACCACAGTGTCAACTAACCTGGACCCCTCAGAGCTCCCAGAGGTTAAGCCAAAAACCAAGGAGCATACATAGGCTGGTTCACAGGCCCCAGGCATGGGAATAGCAGAGGACTGACTTGTATAGCCTCAGTGGGAGAGAATGAGCTTAATTCTGTGGAAATTAGATGCCCAGGGAAGAGGTGGGGGTGAGGTGCGGGTGGGTGGATGGTGGGGAAGCACTTTCTCAGAGGTGGGAGGAAGGATGGAGTGAAGAACGAAGGGAGGAGGGACCGGGAAGGGGGGGCAACTTTCAGAATGTAAATAAATAAAATCATTTAATAAAGATTTTTTAAAAAAATACCCGAGATGGGGGGTGTTTGGGGAGGTGGGGGACTCTAAGAGAACTAGGTGCACAAAAGCTTTAGAGATAAAGGGATACACAGACCATGTGTATCTAATCAGTTTAAAGAAATAAAGATGGGATCACATGATCAACGAAGAGAAAGAGAATTAGCTGTGTGTGATAGCTGCTGCCTGTAATCCCAGTGTCTGGGGAGCCGTGGCTTAGGGAAGCACCATGGACTGACAAGCAGCCTGTGCTATGGAATGAGAGCATGTCTCAGGAAAAGGAGAGCAAGGAGTGAGGAGAGAATGTCAAAACTGAAAAATTTCTCTAAAAATTAGTGTAGACTTTGTTGAGTAAAATGTCATAGTAAAAATTCCTCAGAAGAGAAGCAGTACAGGAAACTAAAGAAATCAGAAAAAAAAAGTTATCTGTGTAAAGGAAAAAGAGACACAGGAAAGATACACAGTGAGTAAACCAAGAAGATGAGCACACGTGTGACTGGAGCCCCACAAGGGGAGAAAGGAAGATCAGTGAAGTCCACGTGTAACTCGAGTCCCGTAAGGGAAGGCAGGGAGGTCGGTGAAAAGCAATGGGCACAAATACGACGGCCGACTGATTTCCAGAACTTACGGGGGACATGAATCCCCCTGCATTATGAAGCCTAGTGTCAGATGTGACAAAGTGAAAGTTCTGTAGCTAGATACACTGTGATCAAAAGGCAGAGACCAGAAACTAAGGGGGTAGGGGTGGGGGTGGGGGAGTGCCAGAGAAAGAAAGATGGATTAGGTACAAAAGGCACATTTCTGACTGACAAGGGGCTTATCGACGGCAACCACTGAAACCAGATGACAGAGTATTCACATTACTGTATACCAAGAAAATGGCTGTCATCCTATTACCAGATTTCAAGAAACAGAGTGAAACCTAGCATTTACAGGTGACTAACACTCAGCAAATTGCCTCTTCGGTTCTTGAAGAAACCTTTTTTAAAGGTTCTTGGTGAAGACAGAAAATGAAACTCTATAATCTGAACCACAAGAAGGGAAGGACCTGGGTGAGCTGCTAAGGAGGGGGGCTCTAAAGAATGTCAGCATCACACCCTTGGGTAGGCTCATGCACCCGAGGGAAAACACCCAAGTCAAAAAGGTCTCCTCTCTTGAGACAGGACCAAGAAAGGAAGGGCAGGCACTGCTGTCTTCCTTTTTGTGTTATTAAGCGAGTGTATGTTTGTTTCTACAAAAGCGAAGACAGAGAGAATTATTTTAGTGAGGTTTTACAGTTCTGAACGGAATACATTTCTTTAGCACTTCCTCCCTTGCCGAGAGCAGCCACCAGCCAGGGTGGCTTGATGAACCAGATAGCATCTTGTCTGTTGAGCAACAGAGGCAGTATAATATGTGCTTGTGGTCGCTTGTGGAAAGGTTCTCAAAGTTCTTGGGGGGAATCTGTGGTTCTTCTAAGTTTGTTTCCTCTCATGTAAGTTAGTGCTCAGGGCACAGGGTTGCTCTGAGAGTTAGATGAGGTGGCCTGTGGGGCCCAGAGCCAAGCACAGGGAAAGTCTATACCATATGTTAACGTCAGCGATGTAGTGCTTTCCCTTCTACCGCCCCACAGATTTCCTAAAAGGAAGTCATCCTTGACTGTCGTCAAGTGCGATACCAAGCCAGCATGTCAGATAGCTCTTGTTGAGTCGGTGGAAATGCATTTAAAAAAATATACAAAACACATTATTCCTGTATCCTTCCAAATATTATTTAGGATGCTTTAGTGAAATTTTGAGAAATTTTGCCACCCTCACTGAAAATATGAATGATCCAAGGTTGAGTTTTATAAAAAAAAAATAAAGGCAATCTATAGTGTGGCTCTAAAAGTAATATAAATTATTGATGACAATAGCTAAAGGCAAATTGCTTGCACACAGCATTACAGAGACACTTTCACCTAAAACATGCTTGCTGCCTTTTGAGTCTCCACAAGTCTCCGCTACTATGACTGTTATTTATTAACAAGTAGTTACCGCGGATGCTAAATGACACCAGAAACATAATTTTCTAACCTCACACGAGTTCTGATGAATGTAAAAGCGATTCCCAGACTCCTGCACCGGTGGGGAGGTAACAGCAGGTAGCTCTCCTGCCCAGGTTGGCAGAGATTCTTCCTAAACCATCAGTTTGCCAATACTGCATCCTGAGGAGAGAGCTGGGCACACAGCGTCCCCTTGGCTAACCCCATATCATCACCTAACCACTTCTAAGTTTGAGTTCTGACATCCCTGGTCCTACTACTCAAAGAAGAAGAAACCATGTGTCTTCCTCATTCGCATCTCTCACACAAAGCTTGGTCTTGTTACACTCACAAATCCCAAAGCAGATGCATAGTACCTTCTTGATCATTCTGCCAAAAGTACACTAGATACTAAAAGTACGCTATCTACTTTGAAATCGTGTTCTAGTTTTTAATCTCATACTCACCCGTTTCTGGAGTGATGCTTCTCTTGTCTGAGGAGGGTGGCAACTCTGCTTGTATCAAGAAGAGAAACCAGTAGTGTTGTGGGGACAGGAAATTGCGCTCGTATTTTGTCATAAGCCAATGAGGAAGCAGCCTTTTAATGAGAAGGCTTACTTTATCTGAGTTCAAACAAAAGGATCCTTCTGTACTTGAAATGATGTTTGGGTCATGTATTGTCCTATGATTTTCATAATCCATTCTCTTTGTGTCTTAATTATAAATGTATACTTGTATGCCTTTTTCATGCATATGTGTGTGACTGATGTATGCATGTGTGCACACTTTTGGAAACCAGGAAAAGTGTCCTGTGTACCTTGCTCTGCCTTATGCCTTTTCATAGGGCCTCTTACTGATGCCGGAACTGGACTGGTAGCTAGCAAACTCTTCCTGTCTCTACTTGTCCACTGTGCTGGGGCTATGATCATACATTTGGGCACTAGGATCCCAGCTCAGGTCCTCATACTGTACATCAAGGACTCTTCCCAGGTGATTCATCTCTACATCCTCTGATTTTGATGCTTTTCTTAATGTCTTAATCCTGTCACTACGCCTGCCTATTAGATCGACTGTGAGGGCATCTACATAGGCTCTGACTATTCCGTGGGAATGAGCATACCATCATGTAAGAGAGGGCTACTTGCTGTCACCCTGGATGCCACAGAAGCTTAAACACTTCTAGATGTGCATGAATGAGGTAGGATGAGTGATCTGGGTGTGAGGATGGAGAAGACGCTGTGGACCGATTTGGGGTGAGTTGTTTCATGGAGAATAAAGCAGAGGAGGTAGAGTGGGTTTGGGGATTAATGTGGGGATCTGAGCAGGTCAAGACAGACAGCTCTGGGAGAACTTCTCTCCTGGGGGACTAATAGGATTAGATGTATAGTATTCGATTACAGAATCATCTTCTCTTCTGGTAATCCTCTGGGAAAAGGAAACAGTGATTGCTAAAAGCAGCTGATGGGACTGGGTCAGGCAAATAGCTAATCATGGAATTTGAAAATGTGTTCGGGAGTGCTATAGATTATGCTTTTAAAACACTAATGGCTGTACTTTAACAAGGTAAAACTACTTTAAACAAGGTAAAGTAGTTTAATGCAAAGTGAAATTAGTTTCTAGAACATTCTACTTTTGAGAAAGCTAAAGTGAGATACCATCTTTAAACTGTATCCAAATAAACTTTGATTAGAAATTAAGGCAAGGCTATTTTATAAGTATGAAATCGAGAGTGGAAAATTTTAACTTAATTTTAGGCTCTACTCAGGATATGCCAAGTCTGTGTTTATAGTTGAAAAAAAAAAGCGATGCCATAGCTGAGACATTTCTTCCTGCAGTTAAGTGAGGTGTATAAGGGAGATGCAAAGGCTTTTGAAATTTTCTTAGAATGTCTTCAGGAATCATAAGAATACGCTGGGCTGTGGTGGGGCACACCTTTAATCTCAGTATCTGGGAGGCAGGGGCAGTTGGATCGCTGAGTTCAAGGCCAGCCTGGTCTACCCAGTGAGTTCCAGGATACTCTGTGTACATACTGTCTCAAAAACAAACAATAATAACAAGAAAGAATTGTAACAATAATGAATTTGTGAAGTAAGAATGTGTAAATAACATGTAGTAGTTGAAAACTTCAGGATATATTGTCATTGAGATGATGGAAAATTAAGGTAAAATGTAAAAGCAGTAATGACCTAAAGCTTCAGCGTTGGGGTGTGGGGGTTCACTTAATGCAGTGTTTCCCTTGCAACCATGAAGATCTAAGTCCGAGCCTCAGGGGCAATGTCAAACAAAGCAAGTATGGTGGCATGTGATCGTGATCTCAGTACTGGGAAGGTAGAGGCAGGCAAACTCTGGGTTAGAGAAAGACTTGTCTTTAATTTAAAAGAAAAGAATGATGAAGCCTGAGGAACAAGTCCCAAGGTGGCCCTCAGGCTGACACACGCATCTGCACACATGAACACATACATATGAATCTGCACACATCAAGCGCATACACACACATACAGAAACGAGGGGATTAAAAATTTGCCAAAATGAAATAATAATTTCGATCTACTTATGACTATAATCCCCATATCTCTTTTTTGCTTGGTTTTGCACATTTGCCTAACTATTGTTTCTATTTCATGGGTAGTTCACAATTTGCACAAGATCTAATTTTACCCAAGGAGACCATACTTCTGTTTGTAGAGAAAGAGTATTTTCACATCCATATGGAATCTCTATGCCCTTTACTCTTCAAACATTTGAAAAAAGAGGATGTAGTTAGAGAACACGGCAGATACAAACTTTTGCTTCTGCTTAAAGAAGGAATAAAAAGTTAGTGAGCAAAACTTGCTCACCTCACATAAGGAGACACCAACTTTCATGGATTCTGCCTCTTGTTAAAACTGCACTGGCACCGAATTTTAATTACAGTGGCATTTAAATGAACAGTTGGAGAAATTTCAGAGCCCAGAGACATGGAGGCATTTTGATAATATAAAGGCCAAATCAATAAAAAAGTTATTTGAACATTGGCCCTATGGGGCCAGAATTCTTGGCCAGTCTTTTCTGATCTTCTGAGCTCACACTAGGCCCTCAACAGTGGTCAGAGGCAGCGTGCTTGGGCTAAAAATGGGAAACAGGGCAAATGAATGCAGACTCTCTGGATTGCAGCTTCTCCATATGGCAGACAGTGTAGGCAGTTATTCTGCTGATGAAGGACATTTTCCTCCCCTTTCTCCTTTTTTTTTTTTTAAAGCTGCATCACTTGTCTGGTGCAATTTCTGAGATTAAAAGCAGCGAGCAAACAGGGTGGGATCAAGTTCTGACGCCCTGGTATGTTTTCTCATTTTTATTCCTTTTTTTGTCCATGTAATTAGTCATGTTGTGTTTGTTGCCTAATGAGAAAGGGTCCTTGGCAGAAAGTGAGAGTGGAAAAGGCTATGAGTTTAGTTTTGAAAGAGGCGGCTGAGAGGAATGGAAAGGCTGGGGTTCTGGGCTACTTGCTTGGGGAAATCCTGCTGATATCCAAATTCAGATGTGACAAATGCATAAAGTAAGGTCTCTTAGAAAGTTATGAAGAGCATAATATAGGTTGTTGATGAGGGCAATATCTGGGGTTAAGTAAAAATAAACTACCAAGGCTAATATTCAGTCTTGTCATTAGTGTGCCTAATATATAGTTCGAATGCTGTCTGTGTTTGGCATTCTCTGTTGGGCAGCATTGTGCTGTATATTGAAATAATCTCTCTGTTGTACTGTGTTGTGGTTTGAACATGAAATGTTCGCAGAACCTATGTGTGAACACTTCGTCCCCACTGGCCGTGCTGTTTGGGGAAGGTTGTGGAACCCTCAAGAGTCAGTGAAATGGGCCTTGATTATTTTATAGTCTGTCCCCACATTTTGTCTCTGTTTCCTGGTTGTGGACACAAGGTGACCAGGCCCATGACACCTGATGCCCTATTATCCCTGTTGTGATAAATTATACTTCAACTCTAAGACAAATAAACCCTTTCTCCCTCAAGTTGCTTCTTGCCTTATTGCTTGTTTGGTTACAGTGACAGAAAATGAGGGTAATTAACATAAACTGTCATTTTCTTCAGCTCTAGGAACTCAGTAGACTCTAAAATTCCCCTCTAACAGTTGATATTGACAGTTGAAAGGAGACTAAGTGTATTTCCTTTGAAGCATGGCACTGAAACCTCCTGGCTTTCTATTACTTGAACAAATCTTTGCAGTAAACATCACTGACTAACGAACTACAGGGAGAGGTGGCAATTTTCGCAGTGAGAGAATTCGCTGTCATGATTACATTCACTGAGGATTACATTCAGCCAGCGTTCTTTGCTGCAAACAACAGAAACTGTGGTCACCTGGCACAAAAAGTGACGTGGAAAGCAGTCAGATATGGTCTATGATCTATGCAGAGCTCTGAGGATGAGGTTTATAAAAATGGTTAGAGAGAATGAACAGAAAACCAGGTCACCCCATCTGGACAGTCAGGTTAGGATAGCACTGCAGTACCTTACTGTGCCGGACCCTTGAGGACACTTTAGCTGGAATCTCTGTGGCATTCTGGGATTCCAGTGTGATAGATCCACCCTCAAACATCTGGCCACCCTTCCAAGGTCAAAGTACAACTTCAAGGAACTGACTGCGAGTTCTGGTTACGGTCAGAGCCTGCGCTGAAAGCAGGAAGAGGGAGACTCTGCTTCCTTCAGAATTAGGTAGTCTAATTCTGCCTCCCAACACACTTAGCACTGGGAAGCGGTGATAGGTCTGGATTATTATAGAACAAAAACTCAAAGTAAAGCAAGGGCTGGAGAAATGCCTCAGTGAGTAAAGGTGCCATCATTAAGGTTGCTGACCTAAGTCTTATCCCTGAAAGCCGTGTGGTGGGAGAAAACCTCTGAACTCCATGTGTGTACAGTGTCCTGAGTATGCAAACCCCCTCCCCAATAAGCAAAGATCTCATAAAAGAAGAAAAAAAGATAAGAAGCCTTAAAACAAGAACACACACACACACACACACACACACACACAAGTGTTCCCAGTCTACACTTTTTAATAAATCCAAACCAATACAAAAATAGAAATATATTTTCCCTGGATTTGCTGAAATGTGAGAAAAAAAAGGTACATTCAAAACAGTTGTTAAACTTGTAAATCATTTATGTAGCATGTTGTAATGTCATGTGCTGATCACTCTTTTGAGGGCTATGTGAATATTAACCTGACTGAATCTCCTATCGGTCAATTGCAGGCATCAGTTTGGGGGGGGGGTGCAGGACTCAAGTCCAAAGGGGCTAAGTGCCTTATCTATAATCTCTGCCTATTAGATTGGAGGAGAGAGATTTGAGGCCAAGTTGTCTGGAGATTTAAGAGCCTATACTGTTACCACAGTTATTCATGGTTTTATATGCATGTACTCGTAAGGGAAGCCCAGCAAACAACATACAATTTATTCCACAAGCTGGATTCTTTCCTCTGAACCACTTTCATTGTTATCTAAGGCTCTGAGTTAACAGAACTCTATCATTATTTTAAAATTTTATTTTATGTATATAGGTGTATTTATGTCTGTGTACCACTTTGCATGCCCAGTGCCCATAGAGGCCAGAAGAGGGTAACCTTGAGACTGGGGTTATAGATGATTGTAACCTACCATATGGGTACTGGGAATTGAACCTGGGTCATCTGGGAGAGGTCAATGCTCTTAATCCTTCGGATTCCCATTCTGTGTTATATATATATATATATATATATATATATATATATATATATATATATATATATATATATATATATATTCCTCCAATCTAATAGGCAGAGATTATAGATAAGGCACTTAGCCCCTTTGGACTTGAGTCCTGCACCCCCCCCCCCAAACTGATGCCTGTAATTGACCAATAGGAGATTCAGTCAGGTTAATATTCACATAGCCCTCAAAAGAGTGATCAGCACATGACATTACAACATGCACTATGTATATATATATATATATGTAGTATTATATATTTGCAATATTATTAATTATATAATTATGTGTATATGTCTGTGAGTGCAAGTGAGTCTTGTATGTGTAACATATGTAATACATTTTATATTTTATGTAATGTGCAGGGATGTGTCTGTGTGAGCATGTGCACACATACACTTGTGGGTCTGCATGTCTGTAGACAGAGGTGGGGCAGCCAGACTAGGGTGTTGGCTGACTAGGCACAGGAAGAGTTAAAGGCGTTTGCTGATGCCAGACTTGGAAAGTACTAGTGCTCCTGCCTCTGTATGTAGTGATCTTAACCCTAGCTTAGCCATAGCACCAGCCCCGCAATCACATATTCTTTTGATAGAAGTTGATTTATAAGTTGCTGGCAGAAACAACTCTATCCAGAGTCGAAAGCTCAGACCTACAAGGAGACACTACAGGATGTCTGTAAAGAGGCACGCCCTCACATTCTTTCTCATTCTGGGGATACCTCAAAGGAATGCTTCTAACTCTTTTAGTAATTGTTTTGTCTTACCTTCTCTTGTGACCAGTGATTTTTTTTTTAAGTTCAAGAATTATATACTGAATATGTGTATGAGTTGGACACTGCTTAGAGAATGCTTGTGCATATACAATGTGACAGAACAGATGGGATGGGCTGTTAGGAACCTTAGTCAGCACTTTGGCTTAAAAGGCAAGGCTGCTCATCTTTCTCAAAAGGTTATGATTCTTCTCTTATCTTAATTTACAAAAAGGAGACGTTTAGAGGAACATAAATAGGTTACTCAGAAACACTTCTAATTCAATTTAAAACGGTTTAAAAGAATACATTAGAAACACTAGACCTTCCTCTTCTAGTCTGATGCCATTGATCCTGAATCCATACATTTAAGAGAAACTAAGAACACAATTCCTTCTCTGATAACTGTGATTTCTCTTTATCTCACATACAGATGAATTTTCTTTTCCAGTCTGCATACATGACTTTGCTTAAACAGAAATATTTGTTTCCTGAGTATAGATTACGAATTGGAGACAACAGCTCTTTGCTTTGATATATGAACTGTGCTGCTTCCAGGAGAGGTACCATTTGTCTTGTTAATGGTTTCTATTTCCTATTCTGCATCGTTTGCACGATGCACAAAATCTTTAACCTGTCTGCCAATAGAAAGTTGGAATGGCATGCTACAGGAAGGCATATGCTGGATGTTGGCTTCAACTTCCTGTTTTCATGAGACGGGTATGTGTTCCAGGTTTGGTGAGAGACCCTGCCTCAAAACATAAGGTGGAAGAGTTGGGAAAATGACTCAGTAGGTAAGAATATTTATTGCACAAGCATAGGGACCTGAGTCCATGTCTTCAGCCCCTGCATAACAGGTGTCAGGCAACCATTATCCCAGGGCTTCAGAGGAAGGTTACTGGACCTTGCTGTTCAGTAAGAAATCCTGTCTCAAGGGAATAATGTAGAAAGTGATAGAGCAAGACACCTGAGTGTCTGTTCTGGCCTTTTTGAGGACTCGTGCACATCCCTAAATATGTTTGAATATAAAACACACACACACACACACACACACACACACACACACACACACACACACACACACACAAAGAAGATACTGTATCGTCCAGAAAGACCCTAGAGATATCATAGGCTGATTACAGGATTTTCAAGTGGTTTGATTTTATCCCTTCCTACAATTTCCCATAATTGTGTTTGTGGTGGTCTTCATTATCCACTTGACTGAATTTAAAATCACCACAAAACACACCTCTGGGTGCATCTGTGAAGGTGTTCCCTGAAAGGCTTATCTGAAGAGGGAAGATGTCATGTGTCCTGGATGGAACAAAAAGAAGGAAGGAGTGTCAGCATTCACCTCTCTGGGCTTTCCTGACTGGAGTTGCAACACTGCCAGGTGCCTCAGGGCACTGTTGGCATCAGTCTCTCACCAAGAAGGATGAAGCCTTTCAGTTGTAAGTCAAGATAAGCCTTTCTGTCTTTAAGCCCTTTATCAGGTATTTTTTTTTATCAAATATTTTGTTACAGCAATGAGAAAAGTACTGAAGACAACAGTCCTGAAACACAGACTTAGGCTTGTTTTTAAGGGATGGCACGACTTATTCCAAAGATAATTATGCAATGGCCTATGCTCCCTTAAGCCCCAGGGCCAGTGCCTGTGGCCTGTGTCCTTGCCACTCTGGTGTCTTGGGGGTTGGGGTGGGGACTCAACTGATTCTATGCTTTCCACTAAAAGAATTTTCAGAGAGAGAGAGAGAGAGAGAGAGAGAGAGAGAGAGAGAGAGAGAGAGAGAGAGAGAGGGGAGTGTGGGGGGGAGACAGAGAGATTGATTGATTGATTTCTCTTCAGCTTTTCAGACATCAATTTTCTCCAGTATTAGGGGAATCCAAATTCCCAGGATAGTTCACACTTTCCTACCAATGTAGGGTTGTCCTGGATCAGTTTACTGACAGTGGAAGGAAGCTTATGATTGTTCCAAGGAAGTATAATTTCACCTTTGTCAGCTTCTGAGTCCTAAGAGTTAAACTGCTCTGACAGACTAGATGGACGAAGCACACAGATTGAAGTTGCAGGGCACAGGGACACACCCTAAGAAAATGAATACCCTCCCCCCCCAAAAGGTTAATGACGTGTGTGCTGAATCTGATCAGGAGCAGTCATGTTGTAAAATGTGCCAGCAGGCATGTCCAATCTTCTCGTATCGTGACATTACGTTGTCAGCTATAGATTTCACACTTGAGCTTTGTACAATCGAGACTTTCTTTTTTAATCATAAAGTCTCATATGATGTTTTGAGATAAGTCTGTGTATAATTTTGGGGGTGGGGCTGCTTTTGTAGCTACCATCTTGTGGTCTGCAAGGCGCAGGATGAATGCATCTGCTAGGGTATTTAACTGGAGGGAGAAGTGAGTAGGGAGGTAAGGGTTACTGTAACAGGAGTTGGCAAACATTACCACTTCCTATATTTTAGTCAGGGCATCTTTCATAAGCGAGTTTCACAGTCCTTTAAGAAACACAATAAAGGTCCAAGTATCCTGGACCTAGTGTGTTTTTTAAAGTCTCTTAATCCAAAATACTATGTTTTAGCAACATTCTGGACAGGTAATTATATTAACTCTTTTAAGGCTAAAAGACCTGGATATAGCACACTACTCAATTGAACAGAAACTCTGTCAGCTAGCATTTGCTAAGAGAATAAGTGCACCCAACTAAGATTACCCGAGTGCCTATTATCTTACTTTTTATGTTATTTTATCCGGAGTTCCCTGACTTCTTGTTGTTGTCTCACAGTGGTTTAGGAAAAAATCAGGGTCCTAAAACCAAGCGACTCAACCAAGGTGACAGCTTGACAGCTTGACTGGGGGCTTAGTTTGGGGCTTCAAGCCAGGTCCTCATTGCTGTCTCCTACAGAGAATGATCTACTAGGGTAGGACCACTCACAGCCCTCTTCTTTTGACAGTTGTTGACCATTCACTTCCCGTTCATTAAGATGATCCATCAGGTGAGGTAGGAAGAGTGGTCACTAAGTAATTACACGCAGAGACTGGTCCCGCCTCTTTGACACAGAAGTGACAAGGCAAAACTCCCTCAACCTCTCCCTGCTCAACACTACAGCGGCTGCGCAAGCAGCCCGGAGCCCTCACTTAAAATGGCGAAAGCTTCCTCAGCCGTCCGCTCTTTTTCCTCAGGGAGGCGATCGGGCCCGCCTCCCAGGGTGCCACAGTCACGTGACCCGCACAATGGCTAACAGCCGACCTAAGGCTTCCCAGCAACGCCAAGCAAAAGTCATGACCGCCGCCGCGGGCTCGGCGAGCCGTGTCGCGGTGCCCTTGTTGTTGTGCGCGATGCTGGCGCCCAGCGGCGCCTACGAGCTAGACGACTCCGACGGGCTGGGCCTGGAGTTCGATGGCATCGGCGCAGTCAGCGGCGGCGGGGTGAGCGCGGACTGGCGGGAGGCAGAAATGCGGAGGAACGCAGGGAACGCCGGGGCCGCCCCCTCCCACAAGCCCCCGCGGCGTTGCCGGGAGAGCAAACGCCACTATCCGCGTGCGGGCTTGAGATGAACCCGAGCTGGCAGTTAGGTTGGAATGGGGATCCAGAGGTCTCGAAGGAACAGGTGTCTGCTGCAGTCAAGTGGCCAGGGCTCGAGGGAACACTCGTTCTGGATCGCCGACCTGGGCTGTCCTTGCCGCGCTGGAAAGGTCGCCTCTGGAAAAGCCAAAGAGGGACCTTGAAGCCTCAGCGGGATGCTTCAGTTGTTCTCTTCCTTCCCTGGGAGTTAGTTGGTGGAGGCATTGAGTCAGAAGACATAGGCCACTAGGCACTAGGGCAGGGTTTGGGGAACCTTCTTGAGTAGTGAATAGTACACTTCACCTCCTCTTTAGGGTTGTGTAAAGCCTGAGCGACCTGTTTTAAAAGAGGGCCACCTTCATCCACTAACTCTGTGTGTGTCTGTGTGTGTGTGTGTGTGTGTGTGTGTGTGTGTGTGTGTGTGTGTGTGTGTTGGGGGGCGGCGGGACTGGGAGGTGGGGTGGTCATCAGGCTTATTGGTTAAAGTTTTAAGTTGTCTCCTCTCCCATTCTGTCTTCATAATAAACACCAGTTAATTCTCAAAAGATGAGTTCTTGAGAGAGATTTCTTGATGATTCAAAAATCTCGGGACTGGGAAGTGGTTTTGCTTTTAAATTGTAACCTTAAGTGTAATTTTAGACTTACAGAAACATTAAAAATATAATAAAATGTTCTTATATACCCCAACATGTATGTATCTATGTATGGATGAATGGATGTATGCATGTGTGTGTACTATGTACTAATCTCTTTATTCTCAGTACTGGTTTTTATTTAAAATAGCCAATATTTCATACACAACCTTAATCTCTCCTTTTGATATCTTTATAATATTAATTCTACATGTGTAGGCTTCTTTAAAAATTGAAATTTCTAGTTTTACCTAGTTTACGCAATTTTAAGTTATTAAAATAATTTTATAAGCTGGTGTGATGGAGTAAGCCTTTGATACCAACACTCAGGAGGCAGAGGCTGATGGATCTGCCTCTGAGTTTGAAGACAGACTGGTATACTAGCCAGTTCTAGGCTAGCCAAGTGCTACACAATGGAACTCTAAAGACACTTAAGAACATAGAACAAGAAATTCATGTTCATTCTTAAAGGTTTATTTTAACTGTGTGTGTGTGTGTTTGTGTGGTGTGTGTGTGGTGGTGGTGGGAATGTTTGTTTAGGTGAGTGCAGGTAGCTATAGAAACCAGAAGCAGGTCACTGGGAGTTGCCATCTCTCCAGCCCCCAGAGCAGGTAAATCTATAAAATATTCAATTAGTAATATCTTTATACTGTATTATATGTTAGTCAGTTTAGAACAATATCGAATAGATGAAGATAGTTGAACGTTTTATTTACACACCAGTTTTCAACGTGTGTGGAAAACATGTTACCTAGCACAGTGGTAGCAGTATTTAGATTGCCCTTTCCTGACTTTTACATATTTAGGGAAAGCATTTTGCTTCAAGGGTTGACATGCGGGCTTCAGAGATACAGGACACTCATCTTCTGGTTTTGAAAAGTTATTTCATTTCCCTTTCAGTTTCTCTTCTGAGGGAACAAGGTGATTGGGATTAGCATTATGAGGACAGGTGTGATTAGCCAATTGTGATTCTTATGTCTTATGGAAGAACAAATTGTTTTAAGATCTTGAGGCAGCCTGTTGGGAAAGTGTCCTGGTACCCTAGTTTCTACGACTACAGACATACTTCAGCTTCAATAATGCTTGTCATCACAAAGGGGGACATTTTGATCATCAAGAGATACAGTTGCCAAGACAAACTGTTTATGAGTCCTTGACCTATCATGTTTTTAGTGCTGCCTACCTGGAGACAGAGCCCTGAAGGCACAGTTGCAGTTTTCCCTGGTTGCCTTGTAACTAATCCTTACCTACTCAGTGATATGGCCTCCCAAAGTACAGGTGTTTGGTTCACTATTGGTTTATCTTTTCTTTATTTTTTTTTTCTTTTTCAGACTGTCATCTGAACGGAGGGTCTGTACTATCTTTTTATCTTTTAAGATAACACAAGTTTATTTACTCAAAGTGTTAGGGGCCAGAAGTCTGTAGGTGAAAGCATTGGCAAGGATGTATTCAGTGCAAAGTTTAAGGGAGAACCTGCTCTTAGCCATTCCAGACGGGTTGCTTCTGCTGCTCATTGAGTGCCTGTACTTAATATGTCTTTCCGTTTGTTCTGTTATCAGTCTTAGGTTTTGTTCATACAGCCTTGCCTTGGGAATCATTGTTAGGTCAATCTTAACAGTAGCAGGTTGAGTTTATAAAGCTTTGTGTGTGGGGGCGTACTGTTTACTTTCAGCATAGCTATTTTTGTTTTGTTTTTTTAATTTTTTATTATATATTTCTTTACTTACATTTCAAAGGTTATTCCCCTTCCCGGTTTCCTGTCCATAAGCCCCCATTCCTTCACCTCCCCCTCCCCAATACAGGTATTCCCCTATACATCCCCCTTATTGCCCTCCCCCATAGTCCCCTGCACTGGGGGGTCCAACCTTGGCAAGACCAAGGGCTTTCCCTTCCACTGGTTACCCAAGGCTATTCTCTGCTACATATGCAGTTAGAGCCTTGGGTCAGTCCATGTATAGTCTTTCGGTAGTGGTTTGTCCCTGAAAACTCTGGTTGGTTGGCATTGTTTTTATGGGGTTGCAAGCTCCTTCAGCTCTTTCAGTCCTTCCTCTAATTCCCCCAAAGGGGTCCTATTCTCAGTTTGGTGGTTTGCTGCTAGCATTGACCTCTGTATTGGACATGCTCTAGATATGTCTCTCAGGAGAGATCTATATCCAGTCCCTTTCCGGATGCATTTTTTAGCTTCATCAATCTTATCTAGTTTTGGTGGCTGTATATATATGGGCCACATGTGGGGCAGGCTCTGAATGGCCATTCCCTGAGTCACTGCTCTAAACTTTGTTTCCATATCTCCTCCTATGAATATTTTTCCCCCTTTTAAGAAGGAGTGGGAGCATCTGCATTTTGGTCATTCTTCTTCTTGAGCTTCCTGTGGTCTGTAGATTGCATCTTGGGTAATTTGAGCTTTTTGGCTAATATCCACTCATCAATGAGTGCATGCCAAGTATGTTTTTCTGTGATTGAATAACCTCACTCAGGATATTTTCTAATTCATTCCATTTGCCTATGAAATGAAGTCATTGTTTTTGATAGCTGAGTAGTACTCCATTGTGTAGATGTACCACATTTTTTGAATCTATTCCTCTGTTGAAGGGCATCTGGGTCCTTTCCAGCTTCTGGCTATTATAAAAAAGGTTGTTATGAACATAGTGGAGCATGTGTCTTTGTTGTATGTTGGAGCATCTTTTGGGTATATGCCCAAGAGAGGAATAGCTGGGTCCTCAGGTAGTGTAATGTCCAATTTTCTGAGGAACCTCCAGACTGATTTCCAGAATGGTTGTACCAGTTTGCAGTCCCACCAACAATGGAGGAGTGTTCCTCTTTCTCCACATCCTCGACAGCATCTGCTGTCACCTGAGTTTTTTATCTTAGCCATTCTCACTGGTGTGAGGTGGAATCTCAAGGTTGTTTTGATTTGCATTTCCCTGATGACTAAGGATGTTGAACATTTCTTTAGGTGCTTTTTGGCCATTTGATAATCCTCAGCTGAGAATTCTTTGTTTAGCTCTGTAACCCATTTTTTAATAGGGTGATTTGGCTCTTTGGAATCTAACTTCTTGACTTCTTTGTATATTTTGGATATTAGCCCTCTATCAGATGTAGGACTGGTAAAGATCTTTTCCCAATCTGTTGGTTGCTGTTTTGTCCTAATGACACTGTCTTTTGCTATACAAAAGCTTTGCAGTTTTTTGAGGTCCCATTTGTCGATTCTTGATCTTAGAGCATAAGTCATTGGTGTTTTTTCAGGAAATTTTCCCCAGTGCCCATGTGTTCCAGACTCTTTCCCACTTTTTCTTCTATTAGTTTGAGTATATCTGGTTTGATGTGGAGGTCCTTGATCCACTTGTACTTAAGCTTTGTATATCGTGATAAGAAT
The DNA here is from genome assembly GCF_021556685.1 of Rattus norvegicus. NCBI lineage: Eukaryota > Metazoa > Chordata > Mammalia > Rodentia > Muridae > Rattus > Rattus norvegicus. Next base: position 123,592,660 of record NC_141539.1, on the reverse strand, counting down.
GGATCGATTTGCATTCTTCTACATGCTGACCTCCAGTTGAACCAATAGCATTTGTTGAAAATGCTATCTTTCTTCCACTGGATGGTTTTAGCTCCTTTGTCAAAGGTCAAGTGACTATAGGTGTGTGGGTTCATTTCTGGGTTGTCAATTCTGTTCCACTGATCTACCTGCCCGTCTCTGTACCAATACCATACAGTTTTTATGACTATTGCTAGAAGTTCTTTTATTGTTGAGTATAGTTTTCACTATCCTAGGTTTTTTGTTATTCCAAATGACAAATTTGCAAATTGCTCTTTCTATCTCTATAAAGAATTGAGTAGGAATTTTGATGGGGATTGCATTGAATCTGTAGATTGCTTTTGGCAAAATGGCTGTCTTTACTATATTAATCCTGCCAATCCATGAGCATGGAAGATCTTTCCATCTTCTGAGATCTTCCTCAATTTCTTTCTTCAGAGATTTGAAGTTCTTGTCATACAGATCTTTCACTTGCTTGGTTAAAGTCACACCACGATATTTTATGTAATTTGGGACTATTGTGAAGGGTGTCATTTCCTTAATTTCTTTCTCAGCCTGTTTATCCTTTGAGTAGAGGAAGGCAACTGATTTGTTTGAGTTAATTTTATACTGACACTTTGCTGAAGTTGTTTGTCAGGTTAAGTAGTTCTCTGGTGGAACTTTTGGGGTCGCTTAAGTACACTATCATATCATCTGCAAATAGTGATATTTTGATTTCTTCCCTTCCAATTTGTATCCCTTTGACCTCGTTTCACTGTCTGATTGCTCTGGCTAGGACTTCCAGTACTACATTGAATAAGTAGGGAGAGAGTGGGCAGCCTTGTCTAGTCCCTGATTTTAGTGGGATTGCTTCAAGTTTTTCTCCATTTAGTTTGATGTTAGCTACTGGTTTGCTGTATATGGCTTTTACTATGTTTAGGTATGGGCCTTGAATTCCTATTCTTTCCAGGACTTTTATCATGAAGGGGTGTTGAATTTTGTCAAATGCTTTCTCAGCATCTAATGAAATGACCATGTGGTTCTTATCTTTGAGTTTGTTTATATAGTGGATTACATTGATGGATTTTCATATATTAAACTATCCCTGCATATGAAGCCTACTTGATCATGATGGATGATCATTTTGATGTGTTCTTGGATTCGATTTGCAAGAATTTTATTGAATATTTTTGCGTCAATCTTCATTAGGGAAATTGGTCTGAAGTTCTCTTTCTTTGTTGTGTCTTTGTGTGGTTTTGGTATAAGATTAATTGTGGCTTCATAGATGGAATTCGGTAGCGCTCCGTCTGTTTCAATTTTGTGGAATAGTTTGGACAGTATTGGTCTTCTACGAAGGTGTGATAGAATTCTGTACTGAACCCATCTGGACATGGGCTCTTTTTGGTTGGGAGACTTTTAATAACTGCCTCTATTTCTTTAGGAGTTATGGGGTTCTTGAGATGATTTATTTGTTCCTGATTTAACTTTGGTACCTGGTGTCTGTCTAGAAAATTGTCCATTTCCTCCAGATTTTCCAATTTTGTTGAATATAGGCTTTTGTAGTAGGAGCTGATGTTTTTTAAATTTCTTCAGATTCTGTTATGTTCCCTTTTCATTTCTGATTTTGTTAATTTGGATACACTCTTTGTGACCTCTGGTTATTCTGGCTAAGGGTTTATCTATCTTGTTGATTTTCTCAAAGAACCAGCTCCTGCTTTTTTGATTCTTTGAATAGTCCTTTTTTTTCTACTTGGTTGATTTCAGCTCTGAATTTGATTATTTCCTGCCTTCTACTTTTGGGTTTATTTATTTCTTTTTGTTCTAGAGCTTTAAGGTATGCTGTCAAGCTTCTGACATATGCCCTCCCCTGTTTCTTTTTGCAGGCACTCAGAGCTATGAGTTTTCCTCTTAGTACTGCTTTCATTGTGTCCCATAAGTTTGGGAATGTTGTATCTTCATTTTCATTAAATTCTAAGAAGTCTTTAATTTCTTTATTTCTTCCTTGACCAAGTTGTCATTGAGTAGAGCTGTTCAACTTCCTTGTATATGTGGACTTTCTGTCATTATTGTTGTTATTGAAGACCAGTCTTAGTGTGTGGTGATCTGATAGGATGCATCATAATAATAATGCATGGGATTATTTCTATCTTCCTGTATCTGTTGAGGCCTGTTTTGTGACCAATTATATGGTCAATTTTGTATAAGGTTCCATGAGGTGCTGAGAAGAAGGTATATCCTTTTGTTTTAGGATGGAATGTTCTATAAATAACTGTTAAATCCTATTGATTCATAACTTCTGTCAGTTTCTCTGTCTGTTAAATTTCTGTTTCCATGATCTATCCAGTGATGAGAGTGGGGTGTTGAAATCTCCTACTATTATCATGTGAGGTGCAATGTGTGCTTTGAGCTTTAGTAAGGTTTCTTTTATGAATTAGGTGCCCTTGCATTTGGAGCATAGATATTTAAGATTGAGAATTCATCTTGGTGGATTTTTCCTTTGATGAATATGAAGTGTCCTTCCTTATCTTTTTTAATGACTCTTGGTTGAAAGTCAATTTTATTTGATATTAGAATTGCAACTCCAGCTTGTTTCTTCAGGCCATTTGCTTGGAAAATTGTTTCCCAGGCATTTACTCTGAGGTAGTGTTTGTCTTTGTGTCTGAGGTATGTTTCCTGAATGAAGCAAAATGCTGGGTCCTCTTTATGTATCCAGTCTGTTAGTCTATGTCTTTTTACTGGGGAATTGAGTCCATTGATATTGAGATATATTAAGGAATAGTGATTGTTGCTTCCTGTTATTTTCGTTGTTAGAGGTGGAATTATGTTTGTTTGTCTCTTTTTTGGTTTCATTGCAAGGAAATTATATTCTTGCTTTCTGTACGGTGTAGTTTCTCTCCTTGTGTTGGAGTTTTCCATCTATTATACTTTGTAGGGCTGTATTTGTAGAAAGATATTACATAAATTTGGTTTTGTTATGAAATATCTTGGTTTCTCCATCTATGTTAATGGAAAGTTTTGCTAGATACAGTAACTTGGGCTCGCATTTGTGTTCTCTTAGGGTCTGTGTGACATCTGTCCAGGATCTTCTGGCTTTCATAGTCTCTGGTGAGAAGTCTGGTGTAATTCTGATAGATCTGCCTTTATGTGTCACTTGACCTTTTCCCCTTACTGCTTTTAATATTCGTTCTTTGTTTTGTGCATTTGCTGTTTTAACTATTATGTGATGGGAGGAATTTCTCTTCTGGTCCAATATATTTGGAGTTCTGTAGGCTTCTTGTATGTTTATGGAATCTCTTTCTTTAGGTTAGGGAAGTTTTCTTCTATAATTTTGTTGAATATATTTACTGGCCCCTTAAGTTGGGAGTCTTCACTTTCTTTTATACCTATTATCCTTAGGTTTGAACTTCTCATTGTGTCCTGGATTTCCCGTATGTTTTGGGCTAGAAGCTTTTTGCATTTTTCATTATCTTTGACAGTTGTGTCAATGTTTTCTATGGTATCTTCTGCCCCTGAGATTCTCTCTTCTATCTCTTGTATTCTGTTGGTGATGCTTGTGTCTATGGCTCCTTGTATCTTCCTTTGGTTTTCTATATCCAGGGTTGTCTCCCTTTGTGCTTTCTTTATTGTTTCTATTTCCATTTTCAATTCTGTCACCTGTTTGATTGTGCTTTCCTATAATTCTTTCAGTGATTTTTGTGTTTCCTCTCTAATGGCTTCTACTTGTTTACTTGTGCTTTCCTGCATTTCTCTAAGGGTGTTCTTTATGTCTTTCTTTATTTAAGTCCTCCATTATTATCAAACAATGTGATTTCAAATCTAAATCTTGCTTTTCTGGTGTGTTCAGATATCCTGTGGGAGAACTGGGCTCTGCTGATGCCAAGTAGTCTTGGTTTCTGTTGATTAGGTTCCTGTGCTTGCCTCTAGTCATTGGGTTGTCTCTGGTGTTTGCTTGTCTTGCTGTTTCTGGGAGTGACTTGGCCCTGCTATAGGCCTCTGTGTCAGCACTCCTGTAGAACTGTTTTCCTGTTTTCTTTCATCCTTTTCCAAGAACAGGTGCTCTGCTCTGAGCTGTGGCAGCGTTCCTGGAGACTGTCTTCCAGCTCTAGGCGTGGGCAGGAATCAAAGGGTCCTGTGCCTGATTGCTTGTGTAGGTCTTTGCACCCAGTGGGCACAGTTGGCACTATACGATTCCCTCTTGGGTCTGGATTGTAGGCAGAGGGTATGCTCCTCTGACTTCTCAGGAGTCCACACTTCTGAGGTTCCAGCTCTCTCCCTCATGGGATTTGGGTGCAGGGAGCTGTTTGGCTGGATCAATTCAGTCCTGGGCGCAGACCAGAACCACAGGTACCAGCGGCTGTCTGTTCCTATATCCCTCTGTCCAAATGCACTGTGCAGTTTCCCCTTGGACCAGGGATGTGGGCCGAGGTGTGCAGAGGTGGCAGTCTGTCCTGTGGCCTCGGGATGTCTGCCTCAGGATAGCTCTTAACATGGCTGTAAGATATTGATGGGTAAAACTGTCTGAGATTCATCTAATTTATCCTAGCCCCCAGATGAGTGCTCTTAGGATAGAATATTTCAGTTTCAAGATACATTTAGAATCATGTTTATAATAGCTATTTTTCTTGTTGATATGATGAGACACCCCAAAAACAATATAAGGCTCCCAGTTTGAGGGTTTGGTTCATCATGGCAGCTGGTCACATCATAGCTGCAGTTAGCACATAGATGATCGCCAGTGCTCAAGTAGCCTTCTTAGATTTTATACATTTTGAGGTGTCAGCCCATGAAATGTTTCTACTCACATTCAGGGTGGGCCTTCCTACTTCAGTTAACTCTAGAAGCTCAGTCACAGACACACCCAGAAGATTTTCTCCCCAGTGATAGATATTCCATCCTGTCAGGTTGACAATGCTGACCATCACAATGTTTTAATGGCTTATCACTCAACCAACTCTTACACCATCATAAAACCTCTTAACTCTCGGAAAAACAATAGGCTTGTGCACCCAGTGATTGGGTACAGACCAATAGCATGGCAAACGACTTTCCACAGACTGGTATGTGTGTGCGTGCATGTGTGTGTGTACACTATAGACAAATACAGAAGATTATAATTGTTTTGATATTTTTGAAAACTTTTTTTCCCAGGCAACCTCCCGGCTTCTAGTAAATTACCCAGAGCCCTATCGTTCTGAAATACTGGATTATCTATTTAAGGTAAGGAAAAATCATCACCTAATGGGCCTGTGGTGTTTTTAAAGTACATGGTGAAGTCCAGCCTTGGCATTTCTCAGCTTTCTGATAGAAGTTTGGCTCTTCTTCCACCGTACTGCCCAAGGCCTCTAGGAGGTTTTGCATGACGGATCACACTAATAACACTGTTACTTTTTCCATAGCCAAACTTCGGTGCCTCTCTGCATATTCTAAAAGTGGAAATAGGTGGCGATGGACAAACAACAGGTAGGGGGATTTGGGACAAGCGGTTTCCCTGACATTTTACCTCTACTTAAACATATGGGACAGAAGGAAGATAGCCTCATTCTCTTCAGCAGACTGAGCTTTACTTTTCTCCTTTTCCACTTTTCAGGTGTGAATTGCATACTTTGTGCTGGGTGACATCAAATTGCCGGTCTGGCTTTTCTTATTTTTATTTTTAAGAATCATGTTAAATGCAAAATTTCCAAAATAGTATTGAGACTCTGCATTGCTCATTTAGTTGATGTAGTCATTAGAGAAACAAATCCAGTTTTCTAAAAATCATGCACATTTGGAATTTTATGGAAAAGTTATGAGAATAATTTAATTATGCATAGAATATGTTAGATGTAATTAACTTTAAAAATGTACTTAAAATACATCAAATGTACTTTAGAGACACAGATATTGCTTTAAAAAAACAAACATCATTTAAATAAAGACACAACCATAACAAAATTTCAAAGTACTTCTCTCAGTAATTAGATATATTTTATGTTTATAGATCAAGTCCAGTAATATTACTTGAGAGTATTTTCTGTATATTTGTCTTCCTGCTAGTGATTTCAAGGTAATTTTTTAAAAAGGTTTTACTTTTAAGCTATGAATATAAATGTATTGTCCATGTACATTCTTAGTGCCTGCAGAGGCCAGAAGAGAGTGTTGGACTTCCTGACAGGAGAGGTTTCGATAATTGTTAAACCATCAAATGGGTGCTGGGAGCCGAGCCCTTGCTCTCTAGAAGAGCAGCCTTTATGCCGAGTCTCATCTGAAGATGTACTCTTACTGGAGTTTTAGCACAAAAGCCCTGGCTTCCAGTGTAATAAACTAGGTTTGGCCCCTTATCAGGGACATGGCAGTGGTGATGACAGGACCCATGGCTTGTCTGGGGAGCGACAGGACTTTGACGCTTTATTGAAAAGGGGAATGATCTTTCATCTGTGGTTTGGTTAGCAGGAGTTGTCATAGTTGGCAGAGTAGGTAACCGTCTGTGGTCAGGCTGTGGTCAGATGAACAGCTGGAACCTCCTAACAGAAGCTTTTCTCAGAAAAAAAAATGTCCTATGTTAAAGCCTTCTAGACCAGGAGCTAAGGCTGATGCAGTGCATTTGCTGAAGCTGAGTTAGAGATAGCGACACATTAGGGCAGCTCTCAGGAGTTCTCATGCTGACATTGAAGAAGAACTGGGCTGGCAGGATCTCCCTCCTCATAAGGCCCCACTTAGCAAAGACTGGTGTCTGTGAACCATGAGTGCACATGAGGACATTGGCCTCAGAGGCCCACCTCTGGCCTTGGTGTTTCCTCTGCTGGATGGGTGCTAGCACAGGACTTTGATATCACTGTGGTAGGCATATACATTTACCTTGTCTTAGAGCTTGCTGTATCAGGACATTGTGGAATATAAGGATTGGGGCTCGGAGTACAGGGATTCACAGCCAAGGTTGAGAGGGGCATGCACTTGAGGTTGGGAAACCTCAGGAAGATTGAACACTCAGCAGAACTTAGTGCTGGGATTTTTCAGTAATAAAATGTGATAGCATTTCTCTCCGTACTGCTTTGAAAATAACATTATGGCTTTATTATTTAAGAACTGTACTGTGTTTAAGATAATAAAAATATGAAAAAGATACTTTGCAAAGCCACCTTCTTACAAAATTCTCATCTGTAACAACTTTTGAACCAGACTTAAGAGTACAAGAAAAGTACCACTTTAAAAAATTGTTTTAGTATGTGTTTGCATGCAAGTGTGTGTGTGAGTGTATGTGTGAGAGTGAGACTGTGTGAGTGTGAGTGTGAGACTATGTGTGTGAGTGTGAGTGTGAGACTGTGCGTGTGTGTGTGTGTGTGTAAGAGAGAAAGAGACTATATGTATATGTGTATGTTCTTCAGAGGCTCTGGAAAGCACATCCTTGGGTCATGTCCTTCCTTTTGCTCTCCCTATTCAGACGGCACTGAACCCTCCCACATGCACTATGAGCTAGATGAGAATTATTTCCGAGGCTATGAGTGGTGGCTAATGAAGGAAGCTAAGAAGAGGAACCCAAATATTATACTTATGGGTAAGGTAAAGTGCTTAGCCTTCTCTTTTCCTTTCACTCTTAAATTTGGACTCATGTGTGTGAAGTCTCTTTTATTATTAAAGCACTAATTTTTTGATATTACCTCTGTACTACCAGCTATGAAGCATATACCAGGAGTGAAATTTCATTGTCACTGTTTATCATGTTGTATATCCATGCCTTGATTGATTGATTGATTGTTTGATTTTTGAGACAGAGTCTCCTTTTGTGACCTAAGGTATCCTGGACCTTGCTATTACCCCAGACTGACCTCTACCTTATTCTCCTGCTGTCTCAGAAGTGCTAGGCTTCCCATCATGCCTGGCTTGTTATTTTAAACCTTGCTTTCCTAGGGTTTCTATTGCTGTGATGAAATACAATGACAGACAATGCAAGTTGCATTGTTGTTGTTGTTGTTTGTGTGTTTTTCTGCAGTACACTTCTGGATCACTGATTGTCATTGAAGGAAGTCAGGACAGGACCCTGGAGGCAGGAGCTGATACAAAGGCCATGGAAGAATGCTGCTTTACTAGCTTGCTCAACATGGCTTACTCAGCCTCCCTTTTTATAGAACTCAGAACTACCAGCCCAGGAATGGTACAACCCACAATGGGTTGGGCTCTTCTCCATCAATCACTAGTTAAGAAAATGCCCTACAGGCTTACATACAGCCCGACCTTGTAGAGTCTTTTTCTTGATTGAGCTTTCCTCCTCTTTGATGACTAGCTTGTGTTAAGTTGACATAAAACTGTCTGGCAGTCTTGTTGATGTTAAGGTCACCAGAGACTGAGGATTCTAAACAAATCCGGTGGTGTCCAGTTTCTACCCATATTAGGTTATTAGCTTCGGACACACTGGATACTTGCTCAAGCTGGCTTGTGTTCATTTCACAATTCTTAGCAGCAGGAAGTGCTTTAAATAGCCAGAGCATAGGGCTTTTATCACTTGAAGTAAATTTGCTCTTTTGATTACATTCAGACTGAGATAAATCAAATTATGGCTTATTTTAAGTACCTTGTTACTGAAAATTAGTTCTCTTGATAATTAAAGCCAAAGAGTATTGCTTCCCAAAATGAAAGAACAGTGAAGAGTGTAGTTCTCCAAGTGGGTTTTTATGAGAGATTCCAAAAGTGTTTGGAAGAGTCTGAGCATCACTCCCTTGAGCGCGTGCTCCCCATTGTCCCGTTTCCAAGGTGAGACCTCATGTAAGTGTACACGCTGGGCATGCTAAACCACATCCCAGCCAAGGCTCACATGGCAGACTCACCTTCCCCCGTGAGCAGCTCATTGTTTTAAATGTTCTGTTGTTTCAGTGTCACACTTTTCATGTAGTGAAATTAGCTTAGAAAAAAATACTGTGCTGGGTTGATTTTGGTTCTTTTAGCAGCAAACTAGATTGGTAATTTTCAAATATTGTAGTTGAGGTAGGAATTATCACTAGTGCCTTCCGGTGCTTTCTCCTAAGGTCACAGGCAAGAGTTACTGAAGGTCATGCACGTGGGTGACTTCCCTCCCTCAGCAGCACTTTCCTGACTTGGCATTTATGTGCTTACCTAATGGTCCAGTTAGCTTTGCTGATCTTGGTTGCCTGACAATTTAACCTTAGTTTGTAAGATGATATCCTTGTGAATGAGACCTTCATTTTGCACTTATCACGTTAGGGTTGTTTTGGAAGAAGCCTTTCAGGGTTTCCCTGTTTGACCACAGAAAACAGGAGTGTAATATTGAACATTCCTATAGAGAACAGAGATGTTAAAACGTGCATTTCTTTGTTAGAAAATGCTGTGAGGGAGTCGTTTTTTATTTAATTTCATTTTCTTGAAAGGAATATACAGTTGGAAGTAGAGGGCACAGCTATAAGGGTCAGTAAGAACGCTTGGTTTTTACTGAATAGAGACCATTTTTACATTTGTGTGTGGTAGAGTCTTTCCTTTGAGCCAGCCTTGTGGTGGCCTTTGCCTAGTACACTGTTTTCTCACTTGTCCTAGTGGTGCCAGCATGGTTTCACACGCTCCTCTTTCACCTTTGTTCTCCCTGCAGGGTTGCCATGGTCATTCCCTGGATGGCTGGGCAAAGGCTTCAGTTGGCCTTATGTAAATCTTCAGCTGACTGCCTTCTATATTGTGAGATGGATTTTGGGTGCCAAGCATTATCATGACCTGGACATTGATTATATTGGGGTTAGTAACACATTTTTAACACACTTTAATTTTATTTTTGTATATGTATGTATAATTTTAGAAAGTAATTTGATTCAATTTTGATTTATTAAAAAGATTTATGGGCTGGAGTGATGGCTCAGTGGTTAAGAGCACTGACTGGTCTTCTAGAGGTCCTGAGTTCATTTCCTAGCAGCAACATGGTGGCTTGCAAACATCTGTCGTGGGATCCAACACCTTCTTCTGGTGTGTCTGAAAATGGCTATGGGGTACTCATATAAATAAAATAAATAAATCTTAAAAAATTTACAGCCATATTTTAGGTATAGGCAAATACACTTTATATATTGCATAATACCATAGCAGGGTATCTTGATATAGGTTTTATTTTTAATTATTATTTATGTATATGGGTGTTTTGCTTGCTTGTATGTCTATGAGCATGTGCATGTAGTATCCTCATAGGCCAGTGGAGGACATCATGTCTCCCGGACCTGGGAATTACAGATAGTTGTGAACCCGATTGTAGCTACTGGGTCTTGAACCAAAGATCTCTGCAAGAGCGAGCGGTCAGTACTCTTAACTACCCAGCCACCTCTCCAGCCCCTTGTTATAGTTTTAAGAAGGAAAACAGGGAAATACTTTAGGTTACAAAATTCAGACCAGATTTTAAAAAGTACTCTTTCTAAATTGATAAATAGAAAAATGTGTTCGGAGACTGGTTTTATTTAATTCCTAGTCAATGGGGTTGAGAGGAAGCCCAAGGTGTATATCCTTGGTTTAAAACAAAACAACCCCCCAAACCAATGTTGCCCTTTTCAGGGAATGTATAAATAGTTCTTGTTATTTCAGTAGAAAGAAACTTGAGCACCTATATCTACCATGAGAAAACGAAACTAAACCTGCTATGATGGAGTTGAAACAAAGAAAAAAGACTCAGTCCTTCCTCCTACTTAATGCTTGAACTGTGACTCTTTGTTGACTAACCCTTTTGTGTCATGAGACTGATTTATTATTTTGGTGTCTGATAACATTATGAATGAACTGCAGCTGACCTCTTATTGCTTTTCTTTGTCAATCTAAATTATTCTTGCCTTTGAACAGTACGAATATTTTCCTCTTTTAAATTTTTTCACAGTAAAACATTTTTAATTAGAAAGTTTTCTTTTTCTAATTTTACTTTTGAGATTATAATATAATCTCACGTGACTCTCTTTCCTTGGCTTTCCCCAAGTCCTCTCACATACCACTCCTGACTCTCCTGGACATTCACAGCCCCTCTTTTCCCCACTAATTGTTCTTGCAAGCATATGTGTGTATGCATATATATTCCCACATATAGCCTGTTCAGTCCATATAATGTATTGCATGTATGTTTTCAGGGCTGACCATTTGGTCTTAGACAACCAATTGGTGTGCTGTTCTCTGGGGAAGACCACCCCTCCCCCTCAAAGCTTTCCTCAGTTGCCTGGAGTTCTTTGAGGCCTCATGCTTCCCCTGCACATCGAATGTCTATTGGTATTGTCCTTGTTGAGCTCACATTTATGCAGTCATAGTCGGGAGACTTTCTGGGTGTCATTTGTGACATTCCTAGGAGTCACAGTCTCAAAGCAAACTTCCTGAGCATCTAGCTCTTGCAATCTTACTCCTCTGTCCACTGGAATGTTGTCTGAACTTGGGTGTGTATGGGAGTGTTTGTAGATCTAGCCATTGGGGCGGGACTCCACAAGTCTGCATTTTAATTGGCTGTGGTTAGGATTTTTTTTTTTATTCATAAAATCCAATTCAAATTCTCCTTCGAAGCCTTTGTTGTTGATGTTTGTTTGTTTTGGTTCTGTTTTGTCTGTTTTGTTTTGGGGTTTGTTTTCTAAGTCAGGGTTTCTGTGTGTGGAGTTGACTGTCCTAGAACTAGCCAGGTTGGCCTTGCCTCTGTCTCCCAAGTGCTGAGACTAAAGGTGTGTGACATCACCGCCTGGCTTTCCTTTAAAGGTTTTATCTAGTTTTTAAACAACAATGTGGTTCCTTTTTACTTTAAAACTTATTCTTAATTTGTTGAGTTTTCTGTTAGTGCCCTGAACCAGAGATCAAAGTGTCTCTTTTTTTTAAATAAAGAGCTAGTGCATAAATATTAAATTGGTGTTGCTATGTCATTGGCAGTATAAGATACATACACATTCACAGTGTGACTGTTTCATACTGAAGCTGTTTTTCACTCTTCTTAGACTTTGAAAATATAAGTGATGGACAAGATTTTGCAGGCTGCTAGAAATCTGCCTCCTTCTGTCCTAAACTGTTACTTAGCGTCCTTTAATGTGTTAAAAGGTATAAAACGTTATATTGCAGCTTTACTGAGTTTGACTGTTGGATGCTAGCCACATACTTCAAACTGTACCCCAAAAGTCTCACACATAGCCATAGTGGGTCTCCATAAGCATTTGCATTTGAATACACCGTTGACTAAGATTGATGTTGTATTGAAGTTTTCATGCACTCACAGTATAAATTATCAGTCAACTTGTCCAGAGTTTCTGCTGTGTGGTAGAAGAGTGGCTGCCATGTTCCAGCAGCATCCTGAGCTCTTCAGCGAGAGACCAACACTGATGCAGATCCATGATCTTCTTATGGGATGGTTAAGGCATGAGGATGAGTCATGGTCGCAGGAAGGCAGTCAAGACACACTGCTTTTGCTCTCCTTTTTCAAAGTAGAACTGACAGTTTGTATCTGGGAACTTTTTTGTTAAATGTTGGTACGTTTAACCCATTAGTGTGATAAAATGCAGATGGATCTCTGAGATTTCTGATATGGTACAGTCACAAAATATTTCCTGTGAATCATGGTAAACGGTCTCATTTTAGTCTCTGGTTAGTTGCACACAGTGAGGTAGCACTTTTTAGATAAGCTCTTTATCACACCTAGGCTCATGTCTAGACTACAAGACTAAGAGCCCAGAAGTTCCCTTCCAGCACTGA